>NW_026874643.1:0-165764 GCF_032173495.1 Musca vetustissima
TCGAATAGAACGAAATTTGGCATAGCGTACTGAATTAAGTATAGAACGATGTGTGTTAAATTTCGTGAAAATCGGCGCAGATTTAGATATAGCTCCCATATATATTTTCGTCCGATTTAATGTAAATGGTGCACTAAACCCCCTATATATATTTCGAATTGCACGAAATTTTGCATAGCGTACTAAATTAAGTCTAGAGTGATGTGTGTTAAGTTTCGTGAAAATCGGTACAGATTTAGATATAGCTCCCATATATATTTTCGCCCGATTTAAGGTAAATGGTGCACCAAAGTACCTATATATCATTCGATTTCCACGAAATTTGGCATAACGTAATGAATTAGGTCTAGAATGATGTTTATTAAGTTTCCTGAAAATCGGTTCAGATTTAGATATAGCTCCTATATATATTCGTCCGATTTAAGGTAAATGGTCCTTATATATCCTTCGATTTACTCGAAATTTGGCACAGTGTACTGAAATAAGTCCAGAACGGTGTGTGCTAAGTTTCGTGAAAATCGCTTCAGATTTAGATATAGCTCCCATATATATTTTCATCCGATTTTATGTAAATGCTACACCAAAGTCCCTATATATATTTCGATTTGCACAAAATTTGACATAGTGTACTGCATTGAGTCTAGAATGATGTGTGTTAAGTTTCTTGAAAATCGGTTCAGATTTAAATATAGCTCCCATATATATTTTCATACCATTTTATGTAAATGCTACAAACAAAGTCCCTATATAGCTTTCGATTTGCACGAAATTTGGCATAACGTACTGAATTGAGTCTAGAATGATCTGTGGTAAGTTTCGAAAAAATGGGTTCAGATGTCGATATAGCTCCCATATATATTTTCGTCCGATTTAAGGTAAATGGTCCTTATATATCCTTCAATTTGAACGAAATTTGGCATAGCGTACTGAACAAAGTCTAGAATGATGTGTGTTAAGTTGCGTGAAAATCGGTTCAGATTAAGATATAGCTCCCATATATATTTTCGTCCGATTTTAGGTAAATGATCCTTATATATCCTTCGATTTGCACGAAATTTTGCATAGCGTACTAAATTAAGTCTAGAATGGTGTGTGTAAAGTTTCGTAAAAATCGCTTCACATTTATATATAGCTCACATATATATTTTCGTCCGATTTAAGGTAAATGGTGCACCAAAGTCCCTATATATCCTTCGATTTGCACGAAATTTGGCATAGCGTACTGAATAAAGTCTAGAATGATGTGTGCTAAGGTTCGTGAAAATCGGTTCAGATTTAGATATAGCTCCCATATATATTTTCGTCCGATTTTATGGTAAATGTCCCTATATACGTCTCGATGTGCACGAATTTTTTGTTGGGGACCCGGCAGTACAAAATGAAAAAATTCGCTGTTGCAAACATAAATTTACTGTGAAAAAAATTCATTTAGGGGCCCGGCCCCCCCCGGGCCGCCCCCCTGCGTACGTCCCTGCTTCATATGTATTTCGAACGGTTGTATGATTGAAATTAAATTTTTAACCGTGCGGCGCACTGAATAGCGGATATCAATTTTCTATAAATCTTTTTCCATAAATTTGTCCCATGGTACGCACACGACTCTAAATCTGCCCGAATGAGAGGTGAAGGGTATCATATAGTCGGCCAAGTCCGATATTATTACTTTCTTACTTGTTTTTTTTTCTATAGAAACTAATATTTGTTAATTTTTTCCATTAAAAAATTTTGTAATTTTGTTTTTCAATTTTTCCCTTTATTTTTTTCAATTTTCAAAGTGACCCCTTTTTGGTTTTAATTTTCCAAAAATTCTCCTAATTTTTATCTGTCCTCATTTCTTCCTCTTTTTTATTACTACATTTAACATCTGTTTATCATTTCGAAAATTCCTCTTCATTACTTTTTTTGTTGCTTTTATTATGTGGTGTTTTTATTGTTTTTGTTTTTTATTTTTTTCTCTCCATAGTTCAATAAACTGTTTGCATATTTCTGTTTAAATTTTTATCGGCTTCCTTTGGCGTTTACTTGCTGCCAAAGAGTGACCCAAATTTTTGGATATCTGTTTTTGTTGCATTTTTTGGTTGCAATTTTTCAATTACAATTTAGTTGCTCGTTGTTGTTATTTTTGTTGCATTTGAATTTTTGTGTAATTTATTTTCAGTTTTCTGTTTTCAATTAAATTCTGTTTTTCTATGGAATTTTTGTGGGCAATATTGTGAACCGGGTCGATTGGTTTGGTGTTTTGGTCAAAAAAACTTACCTTAATGCCAAAAAATATTTGTTGTTGGTGGCAAAAATTGGGTACTGTTTCTACTGCAGCTACTACAGGAGGACCATAGGTGGTGGTTGGTTGTTTTTGTAGTTGTAAGTTTTTTTTAATATCAAATATTTTTTGGTAAATGAAGAAAAAATTGATATTCTTTGTTCAGTCGAACAATGCAATGAAAAAAACACAGACACACAAAATTATTATAAATTACTTTGGACCATAAGAACCGGCTAATTTATATTTGCACACACATATATACGAACACACACACTCACACAAATATTATTATTATTATGTAGCAGCCAGCCGCCAAAACCAAATAGAAATAATTTGTGGGTGGGGGGTTAGTTAGGTTATTCAGACTTTCAAAAACGGATTTTGCACCAAGCAAAATTTTTGAAATGGCATGGTTTTTCGTTTTGGGGGTTTCGAAATGCAGCAACTGTAATGAGAAGAAGAAGAGAGAGAAATAATTATTTTTTTGGGGAAAAATAAAATTAAAAATATAAATTGAAAAAAAAATGTTCATATTTTAATTAAATAAAATAGTGGTTTTCTATAGAAAAAATAATTGATGAAAATTTTCTACAGAAAAAAATTCTATAGAAAAGTTGATAATTTTTTTTCTATAGAAAAAATAATTGTTGAATTATTTTTTTCTAAAGAAAAAATTATTTGTTGAATTTTTTTCTAAAGAAAAAATATGTGATAAATTTTTTTTCTAAAGAAAAAATTATTTGTTGAATTTTTTTCTAAAGAAAAAAATATTTGTTGAATTTTGTTTCTGAAGAAAAAATATTTTTTGAATTTTTTTCTATAGAAAAAATATTTGTTGAACTAGTTTTTTTTCTGAAAATAATATTTGTTGAATTTTTTTCTAAAGAAAAAATAATTGTTGAAGAAAATATAATTCTGAAGAAAAAATAATTGTTGAATTTTGTTTCTGAAGACAAAAGATTTGTTGAATTTTTTTTTCAAAAGAAAAAATATTTGTTAAATTTTTTCTAAAGAAAAAATATTTCTTGAACTTTTTTCTCAAGAAAAAAATATTTGTTGAATTTTTTCTAAAGAAAAAATATTTGTTGGATTTTTTTCTAAAGAAAAAAATTTTTGTTGATTTTTTTTCTAAAGAAAAAATATTTGTTGAATTTTTTTCAAAAGAAAAAAATATTTTTTGAATTTTTTTTCTAAAGAAAAAATATTTGTTAATTTTTTTTGTAAAGAAAAAAATTTGTTGATTTTTTTCTAAAGAAAAAATAATTGTTGAATTTTTTATAAAGAAAAAAATATTTGTTGAATTTTTTTCTAAAGAAAAAATATTTATTGAATTTTTTTCTAAAGAAAATATATTTGTTTTTGCAAAATAGTCAGGCTGAATCCCAGTTTGTTGTTTTTATAAAAAAAAAACAACTATTTATTAGTGGGGAATGTATGGCATTGTCCGCCGAGGGGTAAGGCAGGGAAGACTATAGTTTCGGATCTCGCCACTGATCCTCATCAGTTCCCTTAGTTTTTTGTTGGGATATTCTCCCCAGAACACTGCTGAAGTTGTAGACGAGGCACGGTCATACTGTTTGGTATTTTGCTTTAACTAGCAATACCAACAACAACGTTATGTGCATTCGTCACAAAGTGACGACACATAGCAGTGGGAAATGTATTGTAGTTGTCTGTAAATGCCTTGTTGACCACGAAGTCAGGCGCCAACGAAACGAACTTCTCATTGGGGTCGTATCGCTGGTAACGTAAGAACTTCGAATTGTCACAAGAGACATTTGGGTTTGAAAGGTTTTTTGTAAATAAGCTATTAATAGCTTCTGGGGAGAATATCCCAACAAAAAACTAAGGGAACTGATGAGGATCAGTGGCGAGATCCGAAACTATAGTCTTCCCTGCCTTACCCCTCGGCGGACAATGCCATACATTCCCCACTAATAAATAGTTGTTTTTTTTTTTATAAAAACAACAAACTGGGATTAAGCCTGACTATTTTGCAAAAAACAAAATACAAATGGTATCCCAAATAACCCGCCAAACACTACTGAAAATATATTTGTTGAATTTTGTTTCTGAAGAAAAAATATTTGTTGAATTTTTATCTAAAGAAAAAAATATTTGTTGAATTTTTTTCTAAGGAAAAAAATATTTGTTGAATTTTTTTCTAAAGAAAAAATAATTGTTGAATTTTTTTCTATTTTACTTTAAAAAAAATTCAACAAATATTTTTTCTTTTTAAAAAAAAAATCAACAAATATTTTTTCTATTGAAAAAAATTCAACAAATATTTTTTCTTTAGAAAAAAATTTTGTTTCTGAAGAAAAAATATTTGTTGATTTTTTTTTCAAAAGAAAAAATATTTGTTGAATTTTTTTTTTAAGTAAAATAGAAAAAAATTCAGCAATTATTTTTTCTTTAGAAAAAAATTCAACAAATATTTTTTTCCTTAGAAAAAAATTCAACAAATATTTTTTTCTTTAGATAAAAATTCAACAAATATTTTTTCTTCAGAAACAAAATTCAACAAATATATTTTCAGTAGTGTTTGGCGGGTTATTTGGGATACCATTTGAATTTTTTTCTAAAGAAAAAATATTTGTTGAATTTTGTTTCTGAAGAAGAAATTTGTTAAAATTTTTCAAAAAAAAAATATTTGTTGAATTTTTTCTAAAAAAAATATTTGTTGAATTTTTTCTAAAAAAAAATATTTGTTGAATTTTTTTCTAAATCAAAAATATTTGTTGATTTTTTTCTAAAGAAAAAATAATTGTTGAATTTTTTCTAAAGAAAAAAATATTTGTTGAATTTTTTTCTAAAGAAAAAATATTTATTGAATTTTTTTCTAAAGAAAATATATTTGTTGAATTTTGTTTCTGAAGAAAAAATATTTGTTGAATTTTTATCTAAAGAAAAAAATATTTGTTGAATTTTTTTCTAAGGAAAAAAATATTTGTTGAATTTTTATCTAAAGAAAAAATATTTGTTAAATATTTTCTAAAGAGAAAATATTTGTTGAATTTTTTTCTAAAGAAAAAAATATTTGTTGAATTTTTATCTACAGAAAAAATAATTGTTGAATTTTTTCTAAATATTTTTTTTTTTTAAGAAAGAAATATTTGTTGAATTTTTTTCTAGAGAAAAAATATTTGTTGAATTTTGTCACTGAAGAAAAAATATTTGTTGAATTTTTATCTGAAGGAAAAAATATTTGTTGGATTTTTTTTCTAAGGAAAAAATAATTGTTGAATTTTTTCTAAATATTTTATTCTAAAGAAAGAAATATTTGTTGAGTTTCTTCTAAAGAAAAAATATTTGTTGAATTTTTTTCTAAAGAAAAAAATATTTGTTGAATTTTTTTCTAAAGAATAAAAAATTGTTGAATTCTGTTTCTGAAAAGAAAATATTTGTTTATTTTTTTCTAAAGAGAAAAATATTTGCTGAATTTTTTTCTGAAGAAAAAAATATTTGTTGATTTTTTTTCTAAAGAAAAAAATATTTGTTGAATTTTTTTCTAAAGAAAAAATATTTGTTGAATTTTTTTCTAAAGAAAAAAAATTGTTAAATTTTTTTCTAAAGAAAAAAATATTTGTTGAATTTTTTCTAAAGAAAAAATATTTGTTGAATTTTTCTCTAAAGAAAAAATATTTGTTGAATTTTTTTCTAAAGAAAAAATATTTGTTGAATTTTTTCTAAAGAAAAAAATATTTTTGAATTTTTCCATAGAAAAAAAACTTTGTTGTTGAGTTTTTTCACCAAAAACAAATTCTGTTAAAAATATTTCTTACTTAAAACCCACCTATAAAATTCCCCCCTCCCCTCTGCCTTTCCTAAAAATTCTTTCACATTCCTTTTTCATGGATTCTTATTTTACAAGAAATAAAAAATAATTACTATAAGAAATTTTTATTACCGCTTTGAATTTAGCCACACAACATTATCATAGTTTTGCTCCAATTAATTTGAAGCTTGAAAGAAGCTTTACACTCAGACACACACACCAATACAATAACTATACCACATCCACACATGAAGAAAAAAAATTGCAAATACTTCAAAGAAAAAAAATCTAAAGAAAAATCTTCCAAGCCGAATAAAAAGGCAGTCAGCTTGGCTAAGCGGAAAAGAATCACAAAGCATATGGGCAGATAAATGTTAGGTAAAAAGAAGAAAAAAAATGGTAGCAGTTTTTTTTTGCCACACATCTGATGACCATGGTTAACGCGTTTACTGTTACGATTTTCACACTGTGGAAAACCTCCGAACCATCCATTTCTTGAGGAGATCTTCGTCTTAATTTAGATTTTGTACTTTGAGGCTTAGGAAAAAATTCTAACTGTTCTTGGCTAATGGGGAGAACTTTGCGAAAAACTAAAGAAAAAAGGGGCAGAGCGATTTTCCAAGTTTTGTTATAATTAGTTTAGGGTTCTGTTCGGAGATGATTGTCTTCAAAGTTCGCCTTTAAGCAAATAATTATGGCAAATTTTCGCAGAATAAAGCTAATTATTTTTAATAATCGTGGCATGTTAAACTTTACAATTTTGCAGCGATTTTTATTTACAAATGACCCAAAACATTAGAAATTAACTGGAAAAGTCTTGAAAATAAAAAATTTTAAAAGTGAAAGAAAATAAATTTTCAAATAAAAGAATAAGAACTATTTTTTAATGTATGTAATGATTAAAATTTATAAAAAGTACCAAAACCGAATATCCGGTTCCAAAAAACCGAATAACCGGTTATAAAAAACTTCACAAAACCGATTGTAAATATTAAATTGATGATTATAAAATTAAGAAAAAAAAGTAGTTTATCCATTGAAAATATATAATTTTATAGAAAAATATTAGGTAATCGGTCTAAAAAACCAAGTAACCGGTTACCAAAAAATTCAAAACCCGATTCAAACTATCCTATTGATTCTAAATGTAAAAAGAAATTATTTAAATTACTAGTATTTGTTTTTCATAAATATTTTTTTTTCATCTGAACATTGCTGTTTATTGTCTTAGTACCGAGTACCCGTTAGTACCCGCAATCTTCATTAGAAGAAAAATCCAACCTCTCAGTTTTAGGTTCTTAGGTTATATCCCTACATATATTTTGTCTATAAAAATTTATAAAAAACTACAATGAACCGGTTCCATGGAACCGAGTAATCAGTTCGAAAAGCACATTTAATAAATATCAACTATCAAAAAAATGGAAAAATCGATGTGAATGTAACTACATTTAATTTATCTACAAGCGTTTATTTAAAAATTTCGAAGCGGGTACCCGTTAGAGAAGCGTTGGAAATATACTTAATATACCACCATGCACTTAATCTTCATTCTAATCTGTTGAAAATAACAACATCGGACCAAAAACCACAATGAACCGGTTCCAAAAAACCGAGTAACCGGTTCCGAAAAAACCGAGTAACCGGTTCCAACTACTCCACTATTGCATATCAAACATCAAAGAACTGTGTAGAAATCAATAAAAACGGCATTACCTACATTTAATATTATCTACTAGCGGTTACTTAGAATTTTCGAAGTGAGTACCCGTTAGAGAACCGTTGTAAAGCTGTATAAAACACTAAAGATTCTTAATATACCACTAAAAATATATTGAAAGGGGGGTTAAAAAACCCGAGTAACCGGTTCCGAATATTTGATGAAACAGCTCAGAATGCTACCTAAATTAATAAAAGCAACAAAAATCAAATAAAGTGTAGAAAATTCACATAATATGACAAAATTATAATGAAACCCCCCGAGTAACCGGTACCAAATATTTTATGAAATGGTTCAGAAAGCTATAAAAATGAATAAAAGTAACAAACATCAGATAAAATATAGAACATTCACAGGAGATGACAAACATATAATGAACCGAGTTTGAAAAAACCGAGTAACCGGTTCTGAATATTTGATGAAACGGCTCCGAAAGTCATACAAATTAATTAAATCAATAAAAAAAACGGATAAAATGTAGAAAATTAAAACCTATCGGTTTAAACAGCGGGTACTCGGTATTCATTTAAAAAAAATCCACAATATCGACTTTATACCTGTTTCTATTTATAATTTTGTAAAATTTAAAAATATCCGTGTAGTACGGAAAAGTAATACAGAACCGAAAATATAACTAACCTGGTTAAAAAATCCCAAGTAACCGGTTCCGAATATTTGATAATAAAGCCCAGAAAGCTATAAAAATTAATAAAAAACAATAAAACAAACCGCATAAAATATAGAAAATTACACCTATATCAAATTATTTAATGTTTCACCAGCGGGTACTCGGTATTCATTCCAAATAATGTTTGGTACCATTAAAACGCTATTCGAAAAATCCGTACAACCGGTTATAAATGTTCAATTTGTCGGTTCGGCAAGTAATGGACCTTATTGAAGACATTAGAAATACATGGAAAGAGATATAAACACACATCTAAACACAATTGTATTTCAAAATGTTCAAAGAACCGGTTACAAAAATCCTGTAACCGGTTCCAAATAACCGTTGAATCGGTTCACATAGCATTCAAACATACTGCTAACAATGAAAGGGACATTAAAATATATAAACAAATATCCGATTACAATTATTGAAATGTTTAAAAGCGAGTAACCGTTTAAAACCGGTTGCATTTATTCCCAAAAAAAATTCTAATCAATGTTACATTTGTAATTTGTGAAAAATTGTTCATATCCGACCAAAAGAACCTAAGAACCGGTTCCAAAAAACCGCATAACCGGTTCAAAATAACCGTTAAATCGCTCATATAGCATATATGCGCACTGCTATCAATGAAAAACACATCAATATATATATAAGCAAATATGCAATCGCAATTATTAAAATGTTTAAAATCGAGTACCCGTTTAAAACCGGTTGTATTTCCCAACATTTTTCAAATCAACCATACCACATCTATTTTTTAATGTTACATTTATAATATATAAATAATACTTCATATCTGACAAAAAAACACTAAGAACCGGTTCCAAAAAAAATCGCATAACCGGTTCCAAATAATCGTTTAATCGACCTATTTTTTTTTTGTTACATTTATAATCTATGAAAAATTCTTCATATCAGATCAAAAACACTAAGAACCAAAAAACCGCATAACCGGTTCAAAATAACCGTTAAATCGCTCATATAGCATATATGCGCACTGCTATCAATGAAACACAAATCAATATATATATAAGCAAATATGCAATCGCAATTATTAAAATGTTTAAAATCGAGTACCCGTTTAAAACCGGTTGTATTTCCCAACATTTTTCAAATCAACCATACCACATCTATTTTTTAATGTTACATTTATAATATATAAATAATACTTCATATCTGACAAAAAAACACTAAGAACCGGTTCCAAAAAAATCGCATAACCGGTTCCAAATAATCGTTTAATCGAACTATTTTTTTTTTGTTACATTTATAACCTATGAAAAATTCGTCATATCAGATCAAAAACACTAAGAACCGGTTACAAAAAACCGCATAACCGGTTCAAAATTTTCGATTATTCGCCTCGAAAAAAAAACATTTCAATTAATTTAATTACTAAATAATGGGTCAAAAAGTAATTAATGCAGATGACTATTAGCTTGTTTTGAATCGAGTAACCGTTGTACTCGATCTTGTTTTTTCCAATATATTTATTTTTTATCTCACCAAAGTCGACATAGCTATGTAAATAATTAAGTGCGCAAAATTGTCATGGACGATTTGAATTTTTTTCCAGTTTTTTTTCACATCGTCTTAACTGCACAAAAACCAACAACAACAATGTCGATCATAAACAGTCTATAATTACTTAATAGCTATGTTAGGTTTTCGTTACGGTTTTTGGAGGCAAAAACAAAAACCTAGGAAAATTAAAACGACGTTTAGAGATATAATTAAAAATTTATTAAGATAAACAGAGATTATTGACATTTTCATTTAAACATCGACCAAAAAACACCAATATTCCCACTCAAAAACTTTTCAAAAAAATCCGACCAATTTTGTTTTATATAATAATCCTATCAAATATACCATATTTATATTACCAAAGTTCAATTTATCAAACCAATACAATACAATCAAAATTTTTCATAAAAAAGTCAAAAAATTTTCTTTTTTAAAAAAATGTGTCAAAAAATTCGACCAAATTTTTCCATAAAAATTTGAAAATTTTTTCACAAGTAAAATATTTGGATTAAAAAAATAAATAAAAACCATTAATTTTATAAACAATAAAAGTATTTTTATAAAAATCGACCAAAATATTTCTAAAAAAAATCCTACCAAAAAATTTTTATAAATGTTTACAATTTTTTTAAACAAAATTTTTGTAAGAAACCGAACCAAAAAATTGTATGAAAAAAATCAGACCAAATATTTTCCCAAAAACAACCGACCAATTTTTTTTATTAATTAATTCCTACCAAAATTTCTCATTAAAATTTCTATTATAAATTAAGAATCAATATCAATCAATATTGATTCAATAGGTGAAGATTTTGTAAAAAACAAATTTTGGCTAAAAAAATCCGACCAAAATTCAAAAACCATACTAAAATTTTCAAAAAAAAAAAAAAAAAATGAGACCAAAAACTTTTTTATTAAAATTGATTTTACAAAAAAATGCGACCAAAATTTTTTTCCTCCCAAAAATTTTTGACCAAATTTTTTCCTCCCAAAAATTTTTGACCAAATTTTTCTTTACAATTTTTTTAAACAAAATTTTTGTAAGAAACCGAACCAAAAAATTGTATGAAAAAAATCAGACCAAATATTTCCCCAAAAACAACCGACCAAATTTTTTTATTAATTCCTACCAAAATTTCTCATAAACATTTCTATTACAAATTAAGAAAACCATCCAATTAAGAATGCTATCAAAAGGTGAAGATTTTGTAAAAAACAAATTTTGGCTTAAAAAATCCGACCAAAACTTAAAAACCAAACTAAAACTTTCAAAAAAAAAAACAAAATCAGACCAAAAACTTTTTTATTAAAATTGATTTCACAAAGAAATGCGACCAAAATTTTTTCCTCCCAAAAATTTTTGACCAAATTTTTTTCTCCCAAAAATGTTCGACCAAATTTTTGTTTACAATTTTTTTAAACAAAATTTTTGTAAGAAACCGAACCAAAAAATTGTATGAAAAAAATCAGACCAAATATTTTCCCAAAAACAACCGACCAAATTTTTTTATTAATTCCTACCAAAATTTCTCATAAACATTTCTATTACAAATTAAGAAAACCATGCAATTAAGAATACTATCAATAGGTATAGATTTTGTAAATAAAAATTTGGGTAAAAAATACGACCAAAATTTAAAAACCAAACTAAAATTTTAAAAAAAAAAAAAACCAAAATCAGCCCAAAAACTTTTTTATTAAAATTGATTTCACAAACAAACGCGACCAAAATTTTTTCCTCCCAAAAATTTTTGACCAAATTTTTTTCTCCCAAAAAATTCCGACCAAATTTTTTTTCTCCCAAAAATTTTGCTAAAAATAATTTCACTAAAAAATGCTACTAAAATTTTTTCTCCCAAAATATTCCGACCAAAAATTTTTTTCTCTTAAAAATATTCCGACCAAATTTTTTTTCTCCCAAAAAATTCCGACCAAAAAAAATTTACTCCCCATAATTTTTTTCTGATCGTCATTGATTCTTACATTTCACATAATAAATCGTTTACTGACTGCCTGACTTGCTATAGATAATTAACATTTTCTCGTTCACACGCTTGATTTCAATTTCACGTGAATACATAATTACGAAAAAAATTAAATACAACAACAACAACAAAATAACAAAACGCTTTATGCCTAATTTATTTCAACAACAAATTCAATGGCGATATAAAATTGGAAAAAAATACCATGACAACAATAGCTATGCGATAAACAATTTGAAATCAATGATTCTAACAAATCGAATTTGTATTTAAATTGTTTCAAAACGGTTGATTTACTACTGTTTGGAGGTATTGGAGGTGGGGGAGAAAAATCAATCTGATCAAATTAATCAAGCGTTATTGAAAGGAGCTCTCTGGTTTCACATTGCCCGGGCTATTGTATTGGGAATTTTGTTGTTGTTTTGGAATTGAATTTCAATACACCTTTTGACATTTAGGTGGTGTGCGTAAGGTGGTGCATAGGGGCAACATTTTTTTTTTTTTTTTTTTTTTTTTGTAAAATAGAGTAAGGTGACATTTAGAAAATGAAAGGAGTGGAAGTTAGTTGCAAAACTAAAGAGCATTAATCCTTTACGAACCAACTAATTTTTATATATTTTAGAGTTCATTTTATTTTTAAATTTAATATTTTAATTCGATTTATTGGAAAAGAATGAAATCATTTTTCCAATAAATCCAATTTTTAAAATTTTGAGCAACTATTTTCAGCCCTCAATGGGTTAATATAACTTTACAAAAAATAACCCTCCTTTTTTGTTGATTTTTTTTTTAATTCATTTAACCACTACCACGGTCTGTTTACCATCGGATATTTATTTTTCAACAAAAAAGATAATTTTTATTTTGTTAAAAAAAATGTATCAGTTTTTCCTAAAAATGCTATAAAAAACAACAACAATAACGAGTGATTAACTGGTCATTGCCCAAAAAAAAAAAAAAAAACAAAATAATTTGTAAGTGGTTGCCTGATTGCCACACTGGCACTGCCACTGCACAGTTGCAGTCTCAATATGTAATCACACATTTTTGTAATAAAAATAAAAACAACAAAAACAAAAAATATATTTTTTATTTATCACAAAAGACTCTCTTGAAGGGAAGTTGCACTAGGTCATTGCTACTTTACAACAAAAGCAGCAAAAGTGGATCAGAGATAAAAAAGGGAAAATGCGTATTTTTTATCAGAAACATGGACTTTGAGTCAAATATCTTATTATAAATAGGTCTCAATTTAAAAAAAATATTATATGGAGACTCAATTGGCGTTGATTATTTAAAAACTATTTTTGGAGACTATCAATAGGCGTGGATTTTTTAAAAATTATTTTTGGAGACTATTAATAGGCGTGGATTTTTGAAAGATTATTTTGGGAGACTATCAATAGGCGTGGATTTTTTAAAAATTATTTTTGGAGACTTTCAATAGGAGTGGATTTTTTAAAAATTATTTTTGGAGACTATCAAGAGGCGTGGATATTTAAAAAATTATTCTTGGAGACTATCAAGAGGCGTGGATATTTTAAAAATTATTCTTGGAGACTATCAAGAGGCGCGGATATTTTAAAAATTATTTTTGGAGACTTTCAATAGGCGTGGATTTTTTAAAAATTATTTTTGGAGACTTTCAATAGGCGTGGATTTTTTAAAAATTATTTTTGGAGACTATCAAGAGGCGTGGATATTTTAAAAATTATTTTTGGAGAATATCAAGAGGCGTGGATATTTTACAAAATTATTTTTGGAGACTATCAATAGCAGTGGGTTTTTTAAAAATTATTTTTGGAGACTATCAATAGGCGTGGTTTATTTAAAAATTATTTTTGGAGACTTTCAATAGGCGTGGATTTTTTAAAAATTATTTTTGGAGACTTTCAATAGGCGTGGATTTTTTAAAAAATTTTTTTGGAGACTTTCAATAGTCGTGGATTTTTTAAAAATTATTTTTGGAGACTATCAAGAGGCATTGATATTTTAAAAATTATTTTTGGAGACTATCAATAGGCGTGGATATTTTAAAAATTATTTTTGGAGACTATCAAGAGGCGTGGATATTTTAAAAATTATTTTTGGAGACTATCAAGAGACGTGGATATTTTAAAAATTATTTTTGAAGACTATCAAGAGGCGTGGATTTTTGAAAGATTATTTTTGGAGACTTTCATTAGGCGTGGATTTTTTAAAAATTATTTTTGGAGGCTATCAATAGGCATGGATATTTTAAAAATCATTTTTGGAGTCTATCAATAGGCGTGGATTATTTAAAAATTATTTTTGGAGACTTTCAATAGGAGTGGATTATTTAAAAATTATTTTTGGAGACTTTCAATAGGAGTGGATTATTTAAAAATTATTTTTGGAAACTACCAATAGGCGTGGATTTTCTAAAAATTATTTTTGGAGACGATCAATAGGCGGGGATTTTTGACAGATTATTTTTGGAGACTATCAAGAGGCGTGGATATTGCACCATTTACATGGAATCGGACGAAAATATATATGGGAGCTATATCTAATTCTGAACCGATTTTCACGAAACTTAGCACACAATATTCTAGGCTTATTTCAGTACGCTGTGCAAATTTCGTGCAAATCGACGGATATTTAGGGACTTTGGTGCACCATTTTCATTGAGTATATCGGTCGAATATATATATATGGGAGCTATATCTAAATCTGAACCGATTTTCAAGGAATTTTACACACATAATTTTAGGTTTTATTTTGGTATGCTGTGCTAAATTTCGAGCAAATCGAAAGATATATAGGGACTTTGGTGCACCATTTACCTTAAATCGGACGAAAATATATATGGGAGCTATATCTAAATGTGAACCGATTTTTAAGAAATTTTACACACATCATTTTAGGATTAATTCTGTATGCTGTGCCGAATTTCGTGCAAATCGAGAGATATTTAGTGCACCATTTACCTAAAATCGGACGAAAATATATATGGGAGCTATATCTAAATCTGCACCGATATTTTTCCCAATTTCAATAGGGTTCGTCCTTGGGCCAAATAAATGAGCTGTGCAAAATTTCATCCAAATCGAATTATAAATGCGACCTGTACTTTGTTTACAATTTAACATGGACAGACACTCAAACGGATGGACGGGCATGCATAAATCGACTTAGAAAGTGATTCTATGCATATTCTCAAAAGGAACCATGTGTCTATCTCGTTTCCTTTTGCCTGCTACAAACATATGCACAAATACATAATACCACAGTTTGGCGAAGGGTATAAAAATTCACGCCTATATATAAAAAATTCAAGCCCCAAAATAATTTTAAAAAAATCCATCCCTAGTAATAATTTTTAAAAACATTTTGGGTCTATAAATATTTACCAATATTTATTAAAATACCGTTGAGGACACTCCAATCTCAAATATTACAACCCTCTCTCCGCTCAGTACTCAACCTAACCCAATTTATAATTTATTTGAGGATAAATGACCAACACAATAACAATGCTATTGGCATGTTATGTCCCTGCCCCTGTTAAGATATAATCTAATATATTATTTTATTATGTTAATTATAAAAAACATCAAAAACAAAGTCAATATTACACCTAAACTTCCCTTCCCTCTCTCACCCCATCGTCATCATCCAAATAACCAAATAAGGCATAAAAAGAAACATGCGTCACTCCGAACTTCATACATAATTTATATAGGAAAGAGACACCATACAAAAAAGGCAAAATAACGTGTTTTATTACAAAGCCAAATACAACAACAACAACAATGAACAACAAAGTTGTTTTAATCAAACACACAACAAAGTACTCTAACTAAAATATGCCAAACGACCATACCATGCCTGGCTGGTTGGTTACCATCGTCACCATTGACAACAACATTGTTGTTGTTGTGTTGTGTTATGTGTTTAGCTTTGTTGTTGTTGCTGTTATAATTTACCCCCCAAAAGGCCATTTGGACAACATCATCCAAACATAAAGCCAAGCCAAGTTTGGTTGTCACGTTTTTCTCGCATTGGGACAACCACATTTGGCAACCGGCAAACAGCCGAAACATAACGAAATAACTGTGACTGGTTGGATGGTTGGAGGTTGGTGGCTGGCTGGCGGGTTGGCTGAGTGTGTCAAAGCTGAAACATGTTATGAGTCAGGCATGATGGTTTCGGTGTTTTGGTGAATTCCGTAAGGAAACCCCTTTTTATTGTCGGTGAGGTTCCTTTTTGTAAGCGGGACAGCGAGTAAGAAACAGAGGCCGGATAGCGTGCCTGAAAGCGGTTAGGCAACCGAAAACAAAAACATATTCAGGCCAAGGGGTACAGCTAATTTACATAATATGGCTTATTACAAAATTTTTTCTGTTTGTTGGTTAGAAAGGATATGACTAAAGCTTAAAGAAGGCTGGTAGTATAACTTACATAGGAAGAGAGAATTTAAAGAAAGGAAAAAAATAGAAAATATTTTTTGATACATATTCAAAGGCGTGGTTTTGTTCTTAACAATTATTTTTGGAGACCATAAATGTGCCTGGCTGTGTTAAAAATTATTTTTGAGGGTCTAACCATAAGCGTGGATTTTTATAGCCTACACAGCTATGTGGTCAGGGTATTATAGCTTTGTGCGGCCCCAAGAGTTTGTAACGCCGCGAAATTTTGGTCCTAGAGCCACCTTTAGGTATACCGATCGTCATATCTCGACTAGCTGCATCGATCTAGACATGTGTATCCGTCCGTCCGTCCATTATAATTTGTAAACACGATACAGACCACAGTTATGGACCAATCTTCACGAAATTTATCATGTAGGATGGGTTCTGGACAATGAAAACCCCTATTGTTTTTGGTTCGGTTAAGATTCAGAGGATGAAATGGACCAATTACTTAATTTTTGTCGGTTTTTCTGGTCAATCTAGAGGCCGCAATTATGATCCAAGCATCGTGAATTTTTACATGGAGAAGGGGATTGGGCCATCGAATAAGCATGCCTGTTTTGATTAATATTTTGCGGGTCAAATGGACCCGGACTTTTGTGTGAAAAATGCAAAATTTGTATTCTATAGCGTATATATTTACCCCTGAAGGATATAGATCCAAGAGTAGTGGTTAACCTTTAATTTTCGGTGATGATCAGATAATAATTTTGGGATGAAGTGGACCGAAAACCTAACTTTTTGTGTTTTTTTTTTTACACCCTTTACCACACTGTGGTACAGGGTATTATGTCTTCGTGCATATATTTGTAACAGGCAAAAGGAGACGAGATAGACCCATGGTTCCTTTTGAGAATATGCATAGAATCACTTTCTGAGTCGATTTATGCATGTCCGTGCGTTCGTCTGGCTGTCCATGTTAAATTGTAAACACAGTACAGGTTGCATTTATGATCCGAATAGGATGAAAGTTGGCATAGGTCACTTATTTGGCCCAAGGACGAACCCTATTGAAAAATCGGTTCAGATTTATATACAGCTCCCATATATAGTTTCGATTTGCACGAAATTTGGCATAGCTTACTGAATTAAGCCTAGAATGATGATTGGTAAGTTTTGTGAAAATCGGTTCAGATTTAGATATAGCTCCCATATATATTTTCGTCCGATTTAAGGTAAATGGTGCACCAATATACCCATATATCTTTCGATTCGCACGAAATTTGGCATATCGTACTGAATTAAGCCTAGAACGATGTGTGCCAAATTTCGTGAAAATCGGTTCAGATTTAGATATAGCTCCCATATATATTTTCGTCCGATTTGAGGTAAATCGTGCACCAAAGTCCCTATATATCCTCGAATTTGCACGAAATTTGACATAGCGTAATGAAATGAGTCTAGGATGATGTGAGTTAAGTTTCGTGAAAATCGGTTCAGATTTAGATATAGCTCCCATATATAGTTTTGTCCGATTTGAGGTAAATAGTGCACCAAAGTCCCTATATATCCTTAGATTTGCAAGAAATTTAGCATAGCGCACTGAATTAAGTCTAGACTGATGAGTGGTAATTTTCGTGAAAATCGTTTCAGATTTAGATATAGCTCCCATATACAATTTCGTCCGATTTTATGTAAATGGTACACCAAAGTCCCTATATATCCTTCGATTTGCGCGAAATTTGGCCTAGAGTACTGAATTAAGTCAAGAACGATGTGCGTTAAATATCGTGAAAATCGGTTCAGATTTAGATATAGCTCCCATATATATTTTAGTCCGATTTAAGGTAATTGGTGCACCAAAGTCCCTAAATATCTTTCGATTTGCACGAAATTTGACATAGCGTAATGAATTGAGTCTAGAATGATGTGAGTTAAGTTTCGTGAAAATCGGTTCAGATTTAGATATAGCTCCCATATATAGTTTCGTCCGATTTGAGGTAAATAGTGCACCAAAGTCCCTATGTATCCTTAGATTTGCACGAAATTTGGCATAGCGTACAGAATTAAGTCTAGAACGATGTGTATTAAATTTCGCAAAAATCGGTTCAGATTTAGATATAGCTCCCGTATATAGTTTCGCCCGATTTTAGGTAAATGGTGCACCAAACTCCCTAAAATCGTTCGATATGCACGAATTTCGGGCATAGCGTACTGAATTAAGTCTAAATTTCGTGAAAATCGGTTCGTCCGATTTTAGGTAAATACCAAAGTCCCTATATATCCTTCGATTTGCATGAAATTTGGCATAGCGTACTAAATTGGGTCTAGAATGATGATTGGTATGTTTCGTGGAAATCGGTTCAGATTTACATACACCTCCTACATACATACATTTTCATCCAATTTTATGTAAATGGAGCTCTAAAGATCCATAGCTAGTCCGATTTACACAACGTACTGAAGTTAATATAAATTAATCTCTGGCAAGTTTCCTTGAAATCGGTTCAGATATAGATACATCATAGCTTCCATATATAATTTCGACTTATTCATGTTGATTGTACACCAAATAATAAATGGGTATCTGATTGAGATTAAATTTTAAACAGTGCTGTATAACGATTCAAGTTTGCATAAAATCGATTTACAAAATTTAGCTTAGGTTGCAGGGTGACATGTGTATGGATTGATGTTAGTCGGTTCAGGTATAGATAAAGATAAAGGCGATGTCTTTTACATATGTAGAATATACCCAAAATGGTGGAGGGTATCATATAGTCGGCCCAGTCCGACTTTCCTTACTGTTTTTTTTTTTTAAAATTTCGACATGAATTTAAATTTTTAGTTTTTTTTTTTTTTTTTGTAACGTAATTTTTGTAAGCAAATAATGTATAGTTGCCCCATATGACCTCTCACATAAAAATTACACATTTTTTGTGTTACATTTCACTTTGACGCCCAACGTAAAATGACCTCCAATTCAACGCTTTATAGGGACAGATTTGAAAAATGAATTGAAAAAAATATGTAATGAGCGTAAAGTTACAAAATCCAATTACAAAACTTTGTCAATTGGTCAGTGTGACACACACAGAATGTGAGTGTGAATGGGAATGCGAACACCCAAACAAACTGAAGATGGCATTGACTTTCCTAACCAATCGGAGATATACCAGTTTATTGTTACAACAAAAACAACAACAATAATAATAGAAATTCAAAATCATTGATGTAACTTTGAAAAATGTTTTTTGAAAGGAAAATAAAAAATCGATAAATACGCCTGGCCATTATCAAATGGCATGAACAGATGATTGAGCGGCAATGAAAAATAATTTGAAGGCAATGCAAGCCGCTTCGTGGCCAGTTGACAAATAACACCTTTTGAGCAAATGATCATGATCGCGACGATGATGGTCATTTTAATGTCAGTCATTAAAAAATATTTCAAAGTTAGACAAAGTGATGACAAATATTGAAAGCCTTCATTCGAATATTTTCCTCCCTCCTTCATGCTTGAAGCCTCGTCTTCGAAGAAAAAAACCAGCTCCGTTATATGCAATCGATGTGTCAACCTGGTTAGCAGTCAACCATAACGAAAACTTGAAACTAAAAAAAAAACGAAGATGAAAATAATGGCCAGTCAGTCAGCCGGCCAGGCCAGTCAAGCACTTGGCTTGCAGTTTTGTTTTCCGGCAACCAACCGACCAACCACTCTCTGTTACATGAAGTGTGTCCGACCAGCCAAACCGCAGCAGAAAAAAAAAACTATTCCAAGCTTTGTCATATATTTGCCATATTTTTTTCGCATTGTCTGCAAAGCCATAAAACCGTCAAAGTCCAAGACTAAGGATGGAGGGAGGGTGGTCGGTGCAGGATAGAGCTCTTTGGGTGATGATTCATTTGCTATGTTTTTTTTTAAACTGTGGATAATTACAAAACATATATCTTGCTTAAGTGATGGATTTATGTCCGAAAAAACTCTCAAGATTACAAAGAACAGAAAAAGCGAAGAAGAAGAAGTAGTAAAATTCGAAGAACAAAAATCCGCAGAAAAATATTATTTGAGGAGTTTAATTGACTCCATAGAAACGGCGAGCGACCAAACAAGCAACCAACCAATCATCCCATCCAACCGGCTGACCGACCGGCCGGCCCGGCCAGTTGGGGTTCTCTCTTTAAGTGTCATTGTCATCATCGCTGCCGTCATCTTAGTTTTGTGGCGACGTCTGATTCGATTTCCGGTACGTGTCATGCATGATTTCATTGCTGCTGTCGATGCCGATGCACTTCTTCTGTAACATCCACAAATCCACTGTCAATGACCATTGAGCTAAGAAGTCGCCAATTGAGACACTGACTGAGTGTGAGAGACAGATATGATTTGTTTTATTGTTGGGACCCCAGGCAATTAACAAGTGCATTCAAGATCATGATGGTAATCATGATCGTCGCTGCAATGACAACAACTTACATTGTTGTAATGATGGTCAATGGATCTTAATTATAGTTTATGGGTTTTTTATTAACACCAATTGTAGAGACCCTCTTTGAGGAAATTTGTGGAGACTATAAATAGGTGTTGATTTAAAAAAAAGTTGTGGAGAGTTTCAATAGGCGTGGAGTTTCCTAAAAATTATTTATAGAGACTATCAATAGGCGTGGATTTTTTAAAAATTATTTTTGGAGACTATCAATAGGCGTGGATTTTTTAAAAATTATTTTTGGAGACTATCAATAGGCGTGGATTTTTTAAAAATTATTTTTGAAGACTATCAATAGGCGTGGTTTTTTTAAAAATTATTTTTGGGGTCTACCCAAAGCGTAGATTTTTCACTACATACAGGCATAGATTTTTAAAAAAAACCTTTTTGGTGTCTACCCACAAGCGTAGATTTTTTTATAAATTATTTTTGGGGTCTACACAAAAGCGTGGAATTTTTATACCCTACACAATTATGTTGTCAGGGTATTATAGCTTTGTACAGCCCCAAGAATTTGTAACACCGCGAAATATTGGTCGTAGACCCACCTTTAAGTATACCGATCGTCATATCTCGACTAGCTGAGTCGATCTAGACATGTGTGTCCGTCCGTGCGTCTGTCCATTATAATTTATAAACACGATACAGGCCACAGTTATGGACCAATCTTCACGAAATTTTGCATGTGGGATGGGTTCTGGCCAATGAAGACCCCTGTTGTTTTTTTTAAGGATCGGTTAATATTTAAGGGAAGGAATGGACCAAAAACTTTATTTTTGTCGTATTTTCTGGCCCAAACATTGCGAATTTTTATACCCTTCACCACACTGTGGTACAGGGTATTCTGTCTTTGTGCATATGTTTGTAACAGGCAAAAGGAAACGAGATAGATCCATGGTTCCTTTTGAGAATATACATAGAATCTCTGAGTCGATTTATGCATATCCGTCCGTCTGTTGGAGTTAAATTGTAAACAAAGTACAGGTCGCATTTATCATCCAATTTGGATGAAATTTGGCACAGCTCATTTATTTGGCCCAAGGACGAACCCTTTTTAAATTGGGAAAAATCGGTTCAAACTTAGATATAGCTCCCATATATATTTTCGTTCGATTTAAGGTAAATGGTGCCCCAAAGTCCCTATATAACTCTCGATTTGCACGAAATTTGACACATAGTACTGAATTAAGTCTAGAATAATGCGTGCCAAATTTCGTCAAAATCGGTTCAGATTTAGATATTGCTTCCATATATATTTTCGTCCGATTTTATGTAAATGGTGCACCAAAGTCCCTAAATATGCTTCGATTTCGAAATTTGGCACATCGTACTGAATTGAGTCGAATTGAAAATCGGTTCAGATTTAGATATAGCTCCCATATACATATTCGTCCGATTTAAGGTAAATGGGACACCAAAGTCCCTATATATCATCCGATTTGCTCGAAATTTGGCATAGAGCACTAAATTAGGTCCAGAATGATGTGTCCTAAGTTTCGTGAAAATCGGTTCGGATTTAGACATAGCTCCCATATATAGTTTTGTCCGATTTTATGTAAATGGTGCACCAAAGTCCCTATATATCTTTTGATTTGCACAAAATTTGACACAGCGTAATGTATTAGGTCGAGAATGATGTGTCCTAAGTTTCGTGAAAATCGGTTCGGATTTAGATATAGCTCCCATATATAGTTTTGTCCGATTTTATGCAAATGGTGGACCAAAGTCCCTATATATCTTTCGATTTGCCCGAAATTTGACACAGCGTAATGTATTAGGTCGAGAATGATGTGTGCTAAGTTTCGTGAAAATTAGTTCCGATTTAGATATAGCTTCCATATATATTTTCGTCCGATTTGAGGTAAATGGGGCACCAAAGTCCCTATATATCATCCGATTTGCTCGAAATTTGGCACAGCGTAATGTAATAGGTTAAAAATGATGAGCGTTTAGTTTCGTGTAAATCGGTTCAGATTTAGATATAGCTCCCATATATAGTTTCGTCCGATTTTATGTAAATGGTACATCAAAGACCCTACATATCTTTCGATTTGCACGAAATTTTGCACAGCGTACTGAATTAAGCATATAATGATGTGCGCTAAGTTTTGGGAAAATCGGGTCCGATTTGGATATAGCTCCCATATATTTTTTCGTCCTATTTAATGTAAATGGTGCTCCAAGGTCCCTATATATCCTTCGTTTCGAGAAAATCGTGTCAAATTTAGATATAGTTCCCATTTATAGCTTCGTCCGATTTTATGTAAATGGTGCACCAAAGTCCCTATATATATCGTTCGATTTGTACGAAATTTGGCATATCGTACTGAATTAGGCCCAGAATGATGTGTGCTAAGTTACGTGAAAATCGGTTCAGATGTAGATATAGCTCGCATATATATTTTCGTCCGATTTAAGGTAAATGATGCACCAAAGTCCCTATATATATTTCGATTTGCACAAAATTTGGCATAGAGTACTGAATTAGGTTTAGAATGATGTGTCCTAAGTTTCGTGAAAATCGGTTCGGATTTACATATAGCTCCCATATATAGTTTTGTCCGATTTTATGTAAATGGTGCACCAAAGTCCTTATATATCTTTCGATTTACTCGAAATTTTGCATAGTGTACTGAATTGAGTCTAGAATGACGTGTGCCAAGTTTCGTAAAAGTCGGTTCAGATTTAGATATAGCTCCCATACCTAGGCCGATGGACAATACGTATTGAAATTAATAAAAATTAATATCTGGTTTTTAATTATTTTTGGGGTTAGGCCGCCAAAAATAATTCTTAAGAAATATAAACCTATTGACAGTTTCAAAATAAGAAATAGTTTTAAAAACTCCACGTTTTTTTAAATTACCCAAAAAATTAGAAAAAAATAAATGATAATTAAATGATTTTATTGTAGTTAATTTTTATCGAAAAAAGTGAAATTTGCTTATGGAATAATAAGTGAAGAAGAATAATAACACAAAAATAGAAACCACGTACAGCCCAAAAGAAAATAACAAAACAGAACACGAAAACCCATGCAACGAACTTACAGAACCCCAAAAGAAAGTTATGAAGGTTCGTACATTGACCTAAATATTTTTTTTTTTGAATTTTTATTTCAAAATTTTTGGTTCTTAATTTCTAATCCAAGAAGAATGCTAAGCCGCCATTGATTCAATGCCAAAGGCAAAATATTGAATAAAGAAATGATTAATTTTATGCCAAATCATGGAGAATGGGAAATAAAACTATTGGCAAAATAAAATATTTAAAAAAATATGTTTTTCCCAATCACTTTCATGATAATTACAGATTTTTTTATAAGCCATACAAACAAGGGAAAAATGTGGAAAAAATAAACAATGAAATCAAAACAAAAAAGCACACACACACACTGACTCACTCACTCACTGATTGTAATTATTCATTTAATGAAATCTCAGGTCCCAAGCCCACAAAACTATTTGTCAACTATGGGGTTGGCATTTTTAATGAAATTACAGAAAAAAAAAAGAAAACAGGTTTACAAATCTGAATACCGCTTCGATTCTGTTTCGAACTTAACATGCCAATCATATGCGGAAACAAAACAACAACAAACCTCCAACCTGCCCTGATATTTTATTTCAAAAAATATTCGGTATTTTCTTTCTGTTTCATTTGAGTGACGTATAGTCGTGTTGTTTTGTTTATATCACTCCCTCCCTCCCTCCTGCTCCCAATTCCTTCATTCAAACAACCCGCCAGTCTGTCCCACTCGCGTGTTTGTTTTTATAATTAGTCCAGCAGAGGGCAATTTGACATTCACACAACGTCAGCCACAGCAGTCATCATCGAATTGAATTGAATTTCATTTCGAATTGGATTTAATGTAACATTTCATTACGTGCTCCTCCATACACCTCCACCTTCTACTCCCGATTCAATTTCAAATCGTATTGAGTTTAGTTAAATATTTATTAAAAACAAAAATATGACACACATCGATTTTTTGGAGGTTCATCATCCAAAATATTTTGTTATCGATTCATAACAATAACAACAACAACGCAAACAAAATTAGTTCCGTTTTCCGAATTTTTAGGTCAAGGTAATATTGGTATTATTATTGGCATGACATGATTTGTTGTTGTTATTGACTTTTTTTAGTAACACCGACTAAACAGAGGTGGGAACACCACAGCAATTACAAATGGGAAAGTAAATGACCCGATTTTTTTTAAACACAAACACACACATAAACTCGTTATTCTAAGGCTTCCAAAGGTTCTCCAAAAAAATATTTAAAAAGTGGGAGACTATCAATAGCCGTGAATTGTTTAAAAATTTATTTTGGAGACTATCAGTAGGCGAAAATTTTTTAAATCCATAATTTAAATAAAAACAGTGAGGAAAGTAGTAAAGTCGGACTGGGCCGACTATATGATACCCATTTACATAAAATCGGACGAAAATAGATATGAGAGCTATATCTAAATCGAAACCGATCTTCACGAAACTTAACACACATTACTCTAGACTTAATTTAGTACGCTATGCCAAATTTCTTGCAAATCGAAAGATATATAGGAACTTTGACACACCATTTACATAAAATCAGACGAATATATATATGGGAGCTATATCTAAATCTGAACCGATTTTCATGAAACTTAGCACACGTCATTCTAGACTTAATTCAGTACGCTGTGCCAAATATCGTGCAAATCGAAAGATATATAGGGACTTTGGTGCACCATTTACCTTAAATCGGACGAAAATATATATGGGATATATATCGAAATCTTAACAGATTTTCGGGAAACTTAATAGATATCATTCTAGGCCTAATTCATTACGCTATGATAAATTTTGTACAAATCGAAAGATATATACGGACTTGGGTGCTCCATTTACATTAAATCGGACGAAAATATATATGGGAGCTATATCTACATCTGAACTGATTTTCACGAAATTTAACACACATCGTTCTAGACATAATTTAGTACCCAATGCCAAATTTCGTGCAAATCGAAGGATATATAGGCACTTTGGTGCACCATTTACCTAAAATCGGACGAAAATATATATGGGAGCTATAAATAAAACTGACCCGATTTTCTCGAAACTTAACACACATCATTCTGAAACTAATTCAGTACCCTATGCCAAATTTCGTGCAAATCGAAAGATATATACGGACTTTGGTGCTCCATGTACATTAAATCGGACAAAAATATATATGGGAGCTATATCTACATCTGAACTGATTTTCACGAAATTTAACACACATCGTTCTAGACATAATTTAGTACCCAATGCCAAATTTCGTGCAAATCGAAGGATATATAGGCACTTTGGTGCACCATTTACCTTAAATCGGACGAAAATATATATGGGAGATATATCTAAATCTGAACCGATTTTCACGAAACTTTGCACGCATCATTCTGGACCCAATTCAGTACGCTACGCCAAATCCCGTGCAAATCGAAAGATACATAGGGTCTTTGGTGCACCAATTACCTTAAATCGGATAAAAATATATATGGGAGCTATATCTATATCTGAACCGATTTTCATGAAACTTAGCCCACATTATTATAGACTCAATTCAGTACGCTGTGCCAAATTTCTTGTAAATCGAAAGATATATAGGGTCTTTGGTACCCCATTTACCTTAAATCGGACGAAAATATATATGAGAGCTATATTTAAATCTGAACCGATTTTCACGAAACTTAGCACACATCATTCTAGACCTTCTTCAGTAGGCTATACCAAATTTCGTGCAAATCGAGAGATATATAGGGTCTTTGGTACCCCATTTACCTTAAATCGGACGAAAATATATATGGGAGCTATATCTAAATCTGAACCGATTTTCACGAAACTTTGCACACATTATTCTAGACTAAATTCAGTACGCTATGCCAAAATCCGCGCACCTTAAAAGATTTCCAGGGACTTTAGTGACCCATTTACCTTAAATCGGACGAAAATATATATGGGAGCTATATCTAAATCTGAACCGATTTTCACGAAATTTAACACACATCATTCTAGACTTATTCCAGTATGTTAGGCCGAATTTCGTGCAATTCGAATGATATATAGGGTCTTTGGTACAACATTTACATAAAATCGGACGAAATTGTATATGGGAGCTATATCTAAATCTGACCCGATTTTCTCGAAACTTAACACACATCATTCTAGGCCTAATTCATTACGCTATGCCAAATTTCGTGCAAATCGAAGGATATATTTACCTTAAATCGGACCAACATATATATGGGAGCTATATCTAAATTGGAACCGATTTTCAGGAAACTTGGCACACTTCATTCTAAGCTAAATTCAGTACGCGATAACAAATTTCGTGGAAGTTGAAGGATATATAAGTACATTCGTGTCCCATTTACATAAAATAGGACAAAACCATATATGGGAGCCATATCTAAATCTGAACCGATTTCTACGAAATTTAACACACATCACTATAGACTTATTTCAGCACGCTATGCCAAATTTCGTGCAAATCGAAACGTATATAGGGACATTGGTACACCATTTACATAAAATCGGACGAAAATATATATGGTAGCTTTTTCGAAATCTGAACCGATTTTCACGAAACTTAACACACATCACTCTAGACTCAACACACATCACTCGAAAGATATATAGGCACTTTGGTGCACTATTTACCTAAAATCGAGCGAAACTATATATGGGAGCTATATCTAAATCTGAACCGATTTCCACGAAACTTTTCACACATCATTCTAGACTTAATTCAGTACGCTGTGCCAAATTTCGTGCAAATCGAAAGATATATAGGTACTTTGGTGCCCCTTTTGCCTTAAATCGGACGAAACAATATATGGGAGCTATATCTAAATCTGAACCGATTTTTCCCAATTTCAATAGGGTTCATCCTGGAGCCAAATAAATGAGCTGTGCCAAGTTTCATCCAATTCGAATAAAAAATGCGACCTGTACTTTGTTTACAATTTAACATGGATAAACAGACGGACGGATGGACGAACATGCATAAATCGACTCAGAATGTGATTCTATGCACATTCTCAAAATGAACCATGGGTCTATCTCGTTTCCTTTTGCCTGTTACAAATATATGCACAAAGCCATAATACCCTGTACCACTATGTGGTGAAGGGTATAAAAATCCACGCTTATTGATAGTCCCAACAAATTTTTAAACGAGTGAGCGGTGCAGTATAGTCGGACGGAGCCGACCATATGATTCTGTGCATGGACAATATTTCGCGATATTTGCACACTCTTGACCGACTATAAGTCAACAGATATAACTAATATTCAGAATACCCGTTTTAAGAACTTGTCAAGATTCCCTTCACCGTGGGTTCTGTTCTGATGATTGGCTTTCTATTGTGGACTATAGATCGACTAGAAAAACTCAAAAAATTAAGTTGTCGGTCCACTTTGTTCCAATATTACTATCTGATCATTACCGAAAATTATAGGCGTTGTCCTTGACCATACCTGGATCCTCATGTCAAAGGGATCAGCGCTATATTTACGCCTTCTAGTGAGGCAATGGGTTTCTTCTCGGATCTATGTCCTTCAGGGGAAAACCTATACGCTATAGAATACAAATTTTGTCATTTTTCACACAACATTCAGGGTTCATTTGACCAACTAAATATTGACCGATCTTTATCAAAACAGGCATGCTTATACTTTGGCCCGATCCCCTTCTCCATGTAAAAATTGGGCCATAATTGCGACTCTGGAGCAACCACAAAAACCGACAAAAATTTAGAATTTGGTCCATTTCATCCCCTAAATATTAACCGATCTTTATTAAATGGACGACACACATACCTAGATCGACTCAGCTAGTCGAGATATGACGATCGGTATACTTAAAGGTGGGTCTAGGACCAATATTTTGCGGCGTTACAAACTCTTGGGACTGCACAAAGCTATAATACCCTGACAACATAGTTGTGTAGGGTATAAAAATCCACGCCTATTGATAGTCTCCAAAAATAGTTTTTTATAAAATCCACGCCTATGAATGGTCCCCAAAAATACGTTTTAAAAAATCCACAAGAAATAGATTATAGTATATTTCTATTTCAATATTTTACATTTTTATATAATTTAATTTTTCTTTTTTCACAAAACCATAAACCTTTGCTTCCACCTCCTCCTTCTCCCGCCCTCAGGGCAGGAGTTCGTTTTTAACCACAAAAATATAAAAATAATATATATAATTTATATTTGATACTATGGTTCGGTGTTATTTTGTGGTTATTATCGAACAAAGAAAACGAAAATGAAAAATAAAAAAAAATACAAATCTCAATCGGTTTTTGCTTCTTCTTCTCCCTTTTCTTTGTAGTTTTTTTATCTTCTGGGCTATTTTCATTTTTTACAACAACAGAGATTGCGGTTAAAAAATATATAATAACAATAATATTTTTATTTTATTTAGATTTTGTTGTTGTTGGTCGGTTGGTGGTTATGAGGGCACATTGTATTGCTCACCCCGAGATGATGGCGATGATGATGATGGGGGATCCGCAGCAATAACACTTTAATGTGGTGAAGGGTTTTGGATATTCGAATGTGGTTTATTTTTGTTGCTGTTGCATATTATTTGCAGCCGTTTTAACAACAAATGACATTGAAGTTTTGAATTTCAAGACATGTACCTACAACAAAAACAATAACAACAACTAGTGAAACATATTGCAATCCAACAACAACACCAACAACTTGAAATGGCTGGCTTTTTTCATTTAGATTGCAATGGAATGTTTTAAATGGTAATGGAATACCAGTA
This sequence comes from Musca vetustissima, assembly GCF_032173495.1. Classification (NCBI taxonomy): domain Eukaryota; kingdom Metazoa; phylum Arthropoda; class Insecta; order Diptera; family Muscidae; genus Musca; species Musca vetustissima. Next base: position 29,631 of record NW_026874643.1, read on the forward strand.
GATGTGAAGAGGTTGGGGCAGGAGGTTCGGAGAGAGTTTCTTAATACACTAAAATTTAGGGTCCCCCACCAAAACTCTGTGTGAAAATTTCAATTCAAAAAAAATCATTAAATATCCAAAATAATTTTTTTTCTCATTAACATTTGTCATGCTGATCAGCCATTTACCCACCATGGGGAAAGGGGGGGAGTTTCTCCACCACGAAGAAAAAAAATACAAAATAATTAACTTTTTCCCCCACCCAAACAATAGTTTTGAAAATCATATTTAAATTTTGTTGTAGTTGTTGTTGCTGTTCAAGTTTAATGTTTTTTTCAACGCTTGAGTGCCTATTTTGTCTTATTTTTCTTTTTCCACTTCTTCTTATTTTTCTTTTGTAGAGTTATTGTTTCTTTTAGGCTTTCGAATGGTGTACTTTGTTTTTTTTTTTTAATTTTCATTTTCCAATATTGAGTATGAGTTTCTATTTAGACCCCCATTTCATTTTCTAACACCTTACACTCAAGTGAAGAAAGAGAAATTGGGTTTCAAAATAGAGAGGTAGGGGAATGAAGTGAGAAAGGAAAACATATCTCACAGCTAACAAAAATTGAAAAAAATTTTGGGTGTCTAACCATAGGCGGGATTTTTTAAAAATTATTCTTTTAGGTCTAACCATAGACGTCGATTTTTATACCTTTGAGCATATGTTTGTAACAGGCAAAAGGAATCGAGATAGACCCATGGTTCCTTTTGAGAATATGCATAGAATCACATTCTGAGTCGATTTACGCATGTCCGGTACGTCCGTCAGTCCATGTACTTTTGTGAACAAAGTACAGGTCGTATTTATGATCCGATTTGGATGAAATTTGGCATAGGTCACTGATTTGGCCCAAGGACGAACCCTATTGAAAATGGGAAAACTAGGTTCAGATTTAGATATAGCTCCCATAAATTTGGCATAGGTCACTTATTTGGCCCAAGGACAACCCCTATTGAAATTGAAGAAAATCGGTCCAGATTTAGATATAACTCCCATATATATATATTCGTCCGATTTAAGGTAAATGGGGCACCAATGTCCTTATATATCTTTCTATTTGCACGAAATTTAGCATAGGGTACTGAATTGAGGCTAGAATGATGTGTGTCAAGTTTCGAGAAAATCGGGTCAGATTTAGATATAGCTCCCAATATAGTTTCGTCCGATTTTATGTAAATGGTACACCAAAGACCCTATATATTCTTCAATTTGCACGAAATTTGGCATAGCGTGCTGAATTGACTCTAGAATGATGTGTGATGAGGTTCCTGAAAATCGGTTCAGATTTAGATATAGCACCCATATATAGTTTTGTTCGATTTTATGTAAATGGTGTACCAAAGTCCCTACATATCTTTCGATTTGCACGAAATTTGGCATAGAGTACTGAATTGAGACTAGAATGATTTGTGTTATGTTTCGTGAAAATCGGTTCAATATTAGATATAGTTCCCATATATATTTTCGTCCGATTTAATGTAAATGGTGCACCAAAGTCCCTAAATATCTTTCGATTTGCACGAAATTTGGCACAGCGTAGTGAATTGAGCCTAGAATGATGTGTGTTTAGTTTCCTGAAAATCGGTTCAGATTTAGATATAGCACCCATATATAGTTTTGTCCGATTTTATGTAAATAATGCACCAAAGACCAGGGATGGTCCGTTTGACGAATTTTTACGTTATCGACTGTCAAAAAGTTGTAAACGTCGAAAACGTCATATACTTGTATAAAATGTAATAAATGTAGTAAACGTCATGTATTATACGTCGGAAATGTATGTCATTTATGTCACTGTTTCTGACGGACTATCTCTGCCAAAGACCCTATATATCATTCGATTTGCACGAAATTTGGCTCATCGTATTGAATTAGGTCTAGAATGTTGTGTGTTAAGTTTTGGGAAAATCGGTCCAGATTTAGATATAGCTGCCATATATATTTTCGTCCGATTTTAGGTAAATGGTACAACACAGGCCCTAAATATCTTTCGATTTGCACGAAATTTGGCACAGCGTACTGAATTATGTCTTGAATGATGTGTGTTAAGTTTCCTGAAAATCGGTTCAGATTTGGATATAGCTCCCATATACATTTTCGTCCGATTTAATGTATATGGTGCACCAATGTCCCTATATATCATTCCATTTGCACGAAATTTCGCACAGCGTAATGAATTAGGTCTACAATGATGTGTGTTAAGTTTCTTGAAAATCGGTTCAGATTTAGATATAGCTCCCATATATATTTTCGTCCGATTTTTGATAAATGGAGCACCAAAGTCCCTATATAACTTTCGATTTTCACGAAATTTGGCACAGCGTACTGAATTGAGTCTAGAATGATGTGTGTCAAGTTTCCTGAAAATCGGTTCAGATTTAGATATAGCTCCCATTATATTTTCGTCCGATTTAATGTAAATGGTTTACCAAAGTCCCTATATATTTTTTGATTTGCACGAAATTTGGCACAGAGTACTGAATTGAGTCTAGAATGATGTGTGTCAAGTTTCGAGAAAATCGGGTCAGATTTAGATATAGCTCCCAATATAGTTTCGTCCGATTTTATGTAAATGGTACACCAAAGACCCTATATATTCTTCAAATTTGGCATAGCGTGCTGAATTGACTCTAGAATGATGTGTGATGAGGTTCCTGAAAATCGGTTCAGATTTAGATATAGCACCCATATATAGTTTTGTTCGATTTTATGTAAATGGTGTACCAAAGTCCCTACATATCTTTCGATTTGCACGAAATTTGGCATAGAGTACTGAATTGAGACTAGAATGATTTGTGTTATGTTTCGTGAAAATCGGTTCAATATTAGATATAGTTCCCATATATATTTTCGTCCGATTTAATGTAAATGGTGCACCAAAGTCCCTAAATATCTTTCGATTTGCACGAAATTTGGCACAGCGTAGTGAATTGAGCCTAGAATGATGTGTGTTTAGTTTCCTGAAAATCGGTTCAGATTTAGATATAGCACCCACAGCAACGTACACAGGATTTCATTTCGGGGGGGGCCCGGTAGTACAAAATGAAAAAATTCGCTGTTGCAAACAAAAATTTACTGTGAAAAAAATTCATTTCGGGCCCCCCGGGCCGCCCCCCTGCGTACGTCCCTGAGCACCCATATATAGTTTTGTCCGATTTTATGTAAATAATGCACCAAAGACCAGGGATGGTCCGTTTGACGAATTTTTACGTTATCGACTGTCAAAAAGTTGTAAACGTCGAAAACGTCATATACTTGTATAAAATGTAATAAATGTAGTAAACGTCATGTATTATACGTCGGAAATGTATGTCATTTATGTCACTGTTTCTGACGGACTATCTCTGCCAAAGACCCTATATATCATTCGATTTGCACGAAATTTGGCTCATCGTATTGAATTAGGTCTAGAATGTTGTGTGTTAAGTTTTGGGAAAATCGGTCCAGATTTAGATATAGCTCCCATTATATTTTCGTCCGATTTAATGTAAATGGTTTACCAAAGTCCCTATATATTTTTTGATTTGCACGAAATTTGGCACAGAGTACTGAATTGAGTCTAGAATGATGTGTGTTAAGTTTCCTGAAAATCGGTTCGGATTTAGATATAGCTCCCATATATAGTTTTGTCCGATTTTATGTAAATAATGCACCAAAGACCCTATATATCATTCGATTTGCACGAAATTTGGCACATCGTACTGAATTAGGTCTAGAATGATTTGTGTTAAATTTCCTGAAAATCGGTTCAGATTTAAATATAGCGCCCATATATATATTTTCGTCCGATTTAAGGTAACTGGTGCACCAAAGTCCCTTAATATCTTTCGATTTTCACGAAATTTGGCATAGCGTGCTGAATTGAGTCTAGAATGATGTGTGTCAAGTTTCGAGAAAATCGGTTCAGATTTAGATATAGCTCTCATATATATTTTCGTCCGATTTAATGTAAATGGTGCACCAAAGTCCCTATATATCCTTTTGGCACAGCGTAATGAATTTGGTCTAAAATGATGTGTGTTAAGTTTTCTGAAAATCGGTTCAGATTTAGATATAGCTCCCATATATATTTTTGTCCGATTTAATGTAAATAGTGTACCAAAGTCCCTATATATCTTTCGATTTGCACGAAATTTGGGATAGCGTACTGAATGGGGTCTAGAATGACGTGTGGTAAGTTTCGTGAAAATCGGTATCATATAGCCGACCCTGACCGACTTTACTGCTTTCCTTACTGGTTTAATTTTTTTTTTTTTTTTTTGGGTGTCTAACGAAAGGCCTGGATTTTTTAAAAATTATTTTTGGGCATTAACCATACTCATGTGTTTTTGTTGTTAAGCTTCTTAATGATTTATATTGAATTATGTCTCTTTCAATCTTTAACAATTTCAATAAGCTCAATTATTGACACACACACTCACATACAATCATCAATCGAAAACTGGCTCATTAATTTAAATTTGTTGCTCCAGCGCACTTGGCCATTTGGCTCCCCCCAAGGGCCAAAGTATTCTTTGAGGTGGTGTTGAACAGAATTTTAAATGCAGACAATAGACCACTATATTTTGAAGGGGGTGGGGTCGGAGTAATTAAAATGACTACACAATTGAAGAGGGGAAAAATAAAAAACGTGGTAATAAAATTTTAGCTCGGTCATAAAATTGAAAGAAAAATTAGAACAGGTTTCAAAGAAAATTGTCGTGGTAATTTTATTTATAGGTTAAGTGTAGAGTACAGATTGATTGAAAAACAGGGCATTCGAATAATTTTTAAAACTTTGTTATGAGAAAAAATGTCTCCAAATTGCCAGCTCTTGACTTAGAGAAGATTTCAAAATCTACCCAAAATCAGCTGAAAAAATATTCCTAACAAAAAATAATTTTGTTCCGAATTTTTTTTTTTCTGACAATTTTTTTTTTTTTTTTTTTTTTTTTTTTTTGATGATCAAAAGTAATGGAAAAATTCTCGTTGTGAAATGCCTCATGTGTGTTCGTTCGCATGCCATGTAAATATATCGTTCATATGCAAATGGCGGCAATGCTGATGATGATGGCACCACCATTCTCCACCGAGTACTCTACTGAAAAAAAAAACACAAGAAAATGTCTAAAATTCCATTCCATACATTACTCTAAAAATAAATCGGCTAACAACTACATTTTTTGTTCTATTTGTTGTTGTTGTTGCTATATTTCGAAATGTTATTTGACATGAAAATATGCGGCAAAATTTGAACATTAAGAGAACACAGAGAGACAGACAGCAGCGCACTGATGATGACAAACTTATAATTTCTATTTATGGTGGGGCAGGCAGATTCTATACGGCATGGTTGTTGACTCCATGAGTCCAAAGTCCGAAATTCGATGATGGGAACGAGGACCAAATATTTGAATATATTTTTAAAAGTTTTAGTTTCGCCAAAAAAAAAAGAGATATACGCCTATGTTTATATCCCCAAAAAAATCCACGCCTCCTCTTTGTTGCTGGGAATTTTCCCCTCGCTGTTTTCCTTGGCTTCATCGTCTCCAGTCCTTGTCTTCCCGTTTTTGCAGTACACGGCATTGCACACATAGTGCGCCTTGCCCTTGGTCTTAACCAGAGTGCCCCTTCCTCCTTCTCCTCCCTGTGGAAAACTTCTCATTTCTTCACGTGCAGTGTCTTATTTTGTAGGCTGAAGAGCTCGAGCATACGTTCCGTGTCGAAATCGCTGCCCCAACCTCTAACGAAGACTGCAACCTTTTGTAGTTGATGAATGTCTTTTTTCCTCACCAGTTTGAGTTTAATTGTTCCAGGTCCAATGTTTGCTACTACCAGCATTAGATAGTCCCCTTTGAAAGCGCTGCTATCCAGTTCAATAGAGTGCCCTACTTTTCCTAGGTACTCCATAATCTTGGTGTCGACCGCATTTAACACTTTATTAGCTTACCGGACGCTCTATTCCCGTAGATCACTGCATGGTAGAGCTCGTCTCGATAGCGTTTCCTGGCAACCTTGACATAAGACGGCGGCTCCTTACCATCTGTTGCTGTCATCTTCCTCTTTCGCAAATTCCGGTTGGTCCTTTTGGGCTTCCCGGTCTTTGAGGAAGATTCCGACTCAGCAATCGAGCCCGTTTCGTCTGCCCTCATCAGTGGATTCTCGTGGCAATTTCCTTTGACGCTGGTTTGACTCAGCTTTCTTATTTTGGCGGATTTGACAGTCGACTGCTCACCCAGAGACCTTATCTTCTTCGCCGCTTCCGCAGAAGTGGCAGCTTATCCTTTTAGCTTTTTAGCATCTGCCTGTATCTCGCTATTTTTGTTCATTCGGTTCAACTTCCGCCTTTGTGTCCCAGACAACTGCTTCTTCCTGGTTGTGAGTTTGACGATATCTTTACTCAGCTCCTCTATCATCTTGTCAGTCTCTTCTCTCTTCCGACTCTCCAATACGGTTATGTTTGTCTGACTGTGATCAGATCAGACTCAAAGTTCGAAATTTAGTCCCCTCCTGTCTCTAAAGGCTGGGTCGAGGTTGCTCTTCCCCTGTGGTTCCTCAACTTCGAATTGGTGTTGCCCAAAGGCTGAGTGCTTATAGCTATACCTTCGACTACAGATGCCAAGACACCACGCCTTGATTAGAACCCCCAAAAATAATTTTTAAAAATCCACGCCTTGGTTAGACCCTCAAAAATAATTTTTTTATAATATAATGACAGGTTGTTGATAGAGTACCTCAATTTCAGTAAACCACAATAAAACACATCTCCATTGCAGGACAAAAAATAATACTGTTCGTCAGGTTTCATCCGAAAATTGTTGTTGTATATAAAATTTCTGACACTTTTTCATAATAAACAGAAAAACTAAACATCAACAAAAAAATAAACAAAATTAGATGGTGGTGTTGTTGTTGTTTTGTGATATCTAAAACGCATTGTTGGATTTTAAAACTGTTTATTATTTTTTGTTTTTTTCATTTGAAAAATTGCAAAAACCAAAAATATTTAATAGCACCAAATTTTTTTCTTTTGCTTGCCAAGTGTTGCGTTACATATTTTTGGTGAAGCGATTTGGTGCACGACAAGAAAAAAATTTAATGTGAAATAAAATAACAAAATAATATTAATGAAAAGGTAAATGGGGTTGATGGAAAAACTAGAAAAAATATTAATTTTTATTAATTATTAGTTTAAAAAAAATAGTAAAATAAAAAATGTCCTTTCCTTATTAACATTTTGAAATGAAAAATAATTTTAATTTTTGTGAATAAATTATTTTTTTCTTTAATTGTCAATTAACTATTTATTTTTTTTATTATTCTTATTATATTTATTTTGTCTTTTTTTAATTCATATTTTTTATTATTTTATTTTTAAAAATGTGTGGATTCAAATAAACGGAATATTACCACTGTATTAAATTTTTATTTATTTATTTATTTTATTTTTGTTTTTTTATCAAAATTAAATTATATAAAACACATAACAAATGATATTTTATGATTTTGTTTCGTTTTTTATTTGAAACAAAAACAAAACTAATAGAAAATCTTCACAATTTCAAATAGGTAAATGCCATTGCAATATTATTACAATTTTTGAAATTTGTTTTTTATTTTATTTTTTTTTTAAATAATTTCCAAAGAGCAGAAAAAAATGCATTAAGTCACGCAAAATATTTTACAAAGTAGAGTGTGTGTGTAATAGCATTGTTTTGAACATTTTATTTCATTAATGAATGAATTTTTATTTAGTTTTTTTACAAATGTCCATAAGAAATAGTTTTTAATATTTTTTATATGAAGTAAATACCCATCCAATTGTGTTAATTTTCGTTGTCAATAAACACCACGAAATCCTATTCTCTTTTGTTAATGCGATTGCACCATGGGGAGTTCCAAATAAATTTCGTTATTTTTCGATAAAATAAATTACAATTCAATATAACGATCAAATGTCTAAAAAAATGGATTTCTTTTTCAATGACTTTCAACAATAAAATAAAGAATAAGGGTAAGTAAGTCAATAAATATCCATTTTCAAGTTAATTTATGTCGAGAGAGAGAGAGCCAGAGTGAGAGGAAACGAATTTCCCCATTAGCGTGTTTGACAATTGAAAAGAAGTCTTTAGTTACTGAATATCAGGTGTTTTCTAAAGGCAATTTAATTGTAATTGTTGTTGTTTTTTTACGTTTACTTTTAATTTATTATTTTTTTACTTTTATTTATAAAATTTTTTATTTCTTTTTATTATTTTATTTTATTTATTTAATTATTTATTTATTTTATTTTTTTTTATTTTTTTTTTTTTTGAAAAATCATTTAAAAAACCAAAAATAATTCTAATTAAAAAATAATTCAAATCCTACATTAAATATGCATGCATTGGGCCCTATATATCATTTCTTACTCTCTACGCTATTGCAACATCCCCCCTTATGGACAGTAATCATGCTCTCACCACATTTCTTTTAATGAGCCACCCTATAATGAGAGTCTAAATTGAGAATATATGAAAAAACAACAATGATAATTATTTTATTATTCAAATTTTTTACATTAATAATTTATTATTATTCTTTCTTATTTTATTTGTTGTTATGCTATGAAAATTATTTAAAAAATAGATTAAAAAACAATTGTAATGATGCAAAACAATGTATTATGCCCTTTACACCATATCTTACTCTCATGTCATTGATAGTTACACTCTCCCCTATTATAAACAGTTGTTGTTAGGCTCTCCCAACACACATGATTGATTTTGTAACGGGGGCAATTATTACTGAGACTCCTTTAACGAGCCAGCCAACGAAAGAGACTGCATTAAGAATATATGAAGCAACAATAACAACACAATGATAGTTCGCCCTCTGTGATATTTGACTGCTGTGAGCCACCTACATACCCAGTAAGTGTGTGCGTGCTGTAGGGAAATGTAGGGAATAACAATTGTAATACTCTCCCCATCCATTATAAACGATAGTAAGACTGGCTCTCCCAACACACATTGATTGAATTGCAACGAAGTAATTACTGAGAGACTATAATACGAGAATCCACGAAGACGAATAAATATACATATGAAGAAATAATAAAAACAACAGTGATGGTTGCTTGCCTTTGTGATATGTAACTGCTGTGTGTAAGCCCCCTACCACCCACTGTGTGTGTGCCTGAGTGTATGAGTGATCTATAGTTGTTATGCTCTCCCAACACACATTGATTGAATTTGTAACGGGGTCAATTGGTACAGAGACTCCTTTAACGAACCAGTCTATTACAATGAGAGACTGCACGAAGAATATATGAAGTAACAATAACAACAACAATGATAACTTGCCCTCTGTGAGATGTGGCTGCTGTGAGCCACCTACATCCCCAGTAAGGGTGTGTGTGCTATAGTTAAATGTAGGAAATAACAATTGTAACACTCTCCCCACGGTAGTAAGGCTGGCTCTCCCAACACATATTGATTGAATTGTTACCGAGTAATTACTGAGAGACTATAATACGAGACTCAACGAAGAAGACGAATATATGGAGAAACAATAACAACAACAATGATGATTGCTTGCCTTTGTGATATGTGGCTGCTTTGTGTATGCCCCCCTACCACCCACTGTGTGTGTGTGTGCCTGAGTGTGCGAGTGATCTATAGGGAATAACAAATTTGTAAACAAATGACAAAAAGGAGCATGCCTTAAAAAGAACAAGCAAATTACTATCACACAGGGCAACAATGGGCCTGAGAACAAGAACAATGCATATTGTTATTGTTGTGCACGTCTCTCAACAATGTCGTGTAGGGTATGTAGTGATTACGTACATATATACACGGGGTAGACAAGACACTTGTGAGTGCCAGTAGTCTAGCCTTTTTTTAGTTACAAGTTGTTGTTGTTGTTGTTTTTGGTACCTTAATTCCCTTGCCATTTGGTGAGTGAGTGTCTGTTTGTGCCTGCATTAAGTAAATATTGACAAGTGGTAAACGGTACGGTATGAAAAGTGTGCGAGAGAGAGAGAGAGCGCCAAGGAAGAGTAGCGTACATTGGGAGTTAGTACAAAACTAAAAACAAAACAATACCGAGTTTATTAAAATGTAATTTGATATTTAAGAAAAAAAGGGAGAACTACAAATGACAATAAAATGCGATAAAATTGAAGCCTTACAAATGCGGGAATACTGGGAATGGAGGAAAACTGTAATATGTAAACAAATTGAGAGTGTGTTGATATGCTGGTTGGTGGCTGGTTGACAGAAAAACAAAATACACAGATATCCCAAGACGAGTTTTTCAGTAGCCGCTATACATATGGTAGATAAAAATTTAAAAAATATTGTTTTAAGAAAAATAAATTTAAAGAAATATCAAGTATAGATTGCATAAAGGGAGAGAAGGAGAATATTTGAATTTATTGGAGGGTTCATTAATGGAATTTTAAAATTTTTAATAACAAAATATTTAATAATTTTTACAAAAAATATGTAAAATTTAATTATTTTAAATAAAAATTTTACCAAAAATAAATACACAAATTAATTTTATTATTTTTATGCATATGTGTATTGCGAACGTATAAATTTGTATAAATTCTTATGTGTACTGGTCTATTTAATTATGCAAATTAAAAACACTCATCATTATCCAAATGGTTTGGACAAAAAAGGTATTCTCATTGGATTATCTGTGGTTGTATTTTTTTTAGCTGTGGCAAATTTTTATTTTTCTGACCTCACCTGCATGACAGCCAGCCATCATCATTGCCATCCCACCATTATTATTATTCCCTTATTCACAAGAAGCACTTTCATTTGCAAATTGTGTTGTATTCTAAAATTAGAACAATTTCCATTTAACAGAAAGTGCAATTAAAATTTTGATGACAAACCAGCCAGGTTGACAAGATGGAAAGAAAAAAATAATTTCGCTTTTTTTTAAAAATATATTTTTTTAATAAGATTTTTTACTATAACCGGTAGATGATTGTAAATTTTTGTCGCATGTGTTTAGGGGTCAATGTATTTTGTTTTGTCATTTTTTCGACACTAATGAAGAAGAATGAGTGTTCGAAGACAAGAGGATGAAGAAGATGAAACAAAAATAAATAACTCATTGTGGTTATAATTTTTGTTTCTTATGTTAATTTTTTTCTTTTGTAGATAATCTGAGATACGGACCCATTAACTTTTTTGTTTTTTTACCCTCCCATGATTAAGAAATTTTGAAGATCTAAATAAATTTACAAAACAAAAGATTCAAATTATTGAATGTGTTTTGAAAAAAAAAACTTTTTCTGAAAAATAAATATTTTTTGCAAAAGGGATTGGCCAAATCATGTCAGTTGTAAATAAAATCAATTTTTTTTTAATTTATTTTTATGTACATAAAAGTTAAAAAAATGGAATAATCAAAAAAAACAAAAATTTTATTTTAATGATGTATAAAAAATTTTAGAAATTTTTAGCAGCAATATTCAATTAATTAAATTTCATAAAACAAAAAATTAATTTTTTTGAAGAAATATTTCAAAAGCCAAAAAATTAAAAAAAAAAATATTCAAAAAAAAAAAAAAGATTTGTAAAATAGTAAAAAAACTAAGCTGTACCTGGGGTCATTTTTTAATGTAAATAATCAATTTTAAAATTTATAACCGGTTGTATATCTATTTTTTCAACTCGTAGCCCTTAATGTTTATTTTATTTTTTCGTTTTCAACTAATTACGTTACGAATTTGGGAAATAAACGAGAAGAAGAAAAACTACAACGACCCACAATGAAGGCCGGCGTAATCATTATCGAAAGGAATTTTTTTAAATTTAGTTTTTTTTAATTTCAACATTAGGCCTAGTTGAAAAATTCTCTAATTACCCTGACTAACCTGAAGCAATTTTTTATGAAGCAATTTGTTTTAACTAAGTGGTACAAAAACAATTACACAAATTTGTAATAAAAATTTTCAAAAAAGAAACAGAGGGAAAAAAATCGGACGATCTAAAAAATAAAATAAAAATCAATTCAAAAATATTTAAGGACTTTTAAGGCTTGGATTTAAAAACACAATATTTTTAAAGACTATATGAGGTGAGGATTTTCTAAAAAAATAGTTTTGAAGTCCTATATGAGGCGTGGATTTTTTAAATAACATTTTTAAAGTTGTTAAAAAACAAAAAGAACGTTGAAAGAGAGATTCCAAGGAACTATGTAAGAGTCGGAACTATATTGAGCAAAGAAACTAGTTCCTTTTTAAAAAAGGAACGAGAAAGATCGATCCGCTAAGTGAACTAGATTGCCCAACTCTACCAAATTTCGTGCAAATCGAAAGATATATAGGGACTGGTACTCCATTTACATTAAATCGGACGAAATACATATGGGAGCTATATATCTGAACCGATTTTCACGAAACTTTACACACATCATTCTGGACCTTATTCATTACGCTATGCCATCGTGCAAATCGAAAGTTATATAGGGACTTTGGTACACCATTTACACAAAATCGGACGAAAATATATATGGGAGCTATATCTAAATCTGAACCAATTTTCAAGAAATTTTACACACATCATTCTAGACTCAATTCAGTACGCTATGCGAAATTTCGTGCAAATCGGAAGATATATAAGGACTTTGGTACACCATGGGGGCTATATCTAAATCTGAGCCGATTTTTCCCAATTTCAACAGGGTTCGTCCTTGGGCCAAATAGAGTAGCTGTGCCAAATTTCATCCAATTCGGATCATAAATGCGACCTGTACTTTATTTACAATTTAACATGGACAGACAGACGGACGGACGGACATGCATAAATCGACTTAGAAAGTGATTGCTATACATATTCTCAAAAGGAACCATGTGTCTATCTCGTTTCCTTTTGCCTGTTACAAACATATGCACAAAGACATAATACCCTGTACCACAGTGTGGTGAAGGGTATAAAAATCTATATTTTTATAAAAAAAAATATTTAAAAAAAATAATTTCATTAATTAGTGCTCTTCAAACTTTTTTAATTTTATCCAATTTTTTATAGACATTTTTGTGTTCAAATAAAAATTATTTTTTTATTTTTATTTCATTTCACTTTTTTATTAATTCACAAAATTTACAAGTTTAATTTTTTATAAAAACTACAAAATATATCATTTTTAATCTTTTAAATAATTTTAAAATTTTATAATATTTTAAGAACAAACCTTTTTCAATATTGTTTTTTATCCGCTTTCAATAAGATTACAGCAACTGTGACATTGTGATGATGATGACAATGTTGTATTTATTTCCATTCAATATTTTTTGTTTTTAAATTCCACCACAATTTATTTGTGTTCTTCGATTTTTTGTCAAATTTTAAATTCCCTAAAATGACAAAATTCGTTAAGAGGAATTTCAATTTTTGGGCAATCGTTATTTTATATTTTTATTTTTTATATAATTTTTATCATTATTATTTTTGTTCATTAATTAATTTATTTTATTTTTTTTATTTAAATGTTTTTTTTAAATTTAAATATTTTTAAATTTATTTTTTGCCTTGTTTAAATTTCAATAATTTACATTTGATAGCCAAAATTTTTTGAGTAATTTCAATTTTTTTCACAATATTGTTTGTATTTTTATATATTTTTATCATTATTATTTTATTATTAATTCATTTTTATTATTATTTTTTTTAATATTTATTTTTAAATTTATATTTTTTATGAAGTTTAGTTATTTTTATTTTTGGTCAATTTAAGATTTATTTATATTTTATTTTTAGATATTTTTAAAATTACTGTATAATTTTTATTTATTTTTAATAATATGAATTTCAATGACTTCCATTTGATGCCTCTTCATGTTTTTTATTGCTACTCTTGTTATCTAAGACATTTTTGGTTTTCAAAAGAGTAAGATCACTATTTCTCATCACTCACTCTCTTTTGTGGGAATATCTACGGCTCTGTAAAAAGAATCAAGAAAAAACAAGAACAACAATTTAGTAAACAAACAAATAACTACATGGCAGGCCTGCCATCATTAAAATTCATATGTTAATTTGGGACAACAACAATATACTAGTTACAACAACTACAAAAATAACTACATTTTCATGTATTAATTTGAAATATTTAACTCCCTTCTCTAAATGGCAACACAAAAACAAAATGATAACAAAAACAAACTATCATTCCACTTCATAACGGTCGGAGAGAGGGAGAGAACGAATGAGAGTTGAATAAATGAGGAATATTTTTGATTTGTGTTGAATAATCACGCAAACCAAACTCAAGCAAAAGGAGACAAACCGACACACACATAAAGACAGTGGGGTAACCCTATACAACAGCAGCAAGAACAACAACAAAACAAAAACACGAAGTGGCCACATAAAATAGTACAAAGCCCCCCTTAACAAACTCGGCTAAAGAAAACTCTAAGCTTAGACAATCCAATAACAAAAACAACAACAACAAGAAAAGCGAACAAACTTCAAACAAAATACAAGAACAACAACAAGCAACAACGTAGAAACAACAAGAACACAAAACTAATAGAAGATATTAAGTGGATATTACTAGACATTGGTGGCGGCAGCGGTGACGACGTCGGCTGACTGCTTGGTTGGTTATTTGGATGTTTGTTGGACAGACAGACTGGTTGTTTGTCTGATGGTGATGGTGTTGCTGCTCTATGTGGTAAAGAGTTGGTTTGTTGCAGTTAGTGTATTGTTGTTGTCGTTGCTGTATCTCTGGCTGTTAAAGATTTAAAAAATGAAACAGAACTTGTAAAAAGGGAATGAATGGTTCGTTGGTTTGGATGGCAGGCAGGCCGGTTGGTTGGTTGGCTTGAGCTCCAACATTAGATGTTTGGTGTGGTTGCGCGCTGGTTTAGAAAAACAAAAATAGTTGCCTTGTGGTTTGGTGTTGTTGCCAGCTTTGCTGGCTATGTGTTGTTGTTGGCTGAAGTAGTTTTAAATGTTTTTATTTCTTTCGTTTTTTTTCTTCTTCTCATTTTTTGTAAAGAGATCAAATTAAAACTAGATTTGAGATTAGTCGGCTATTTTTTGTTAGTATATTTGGAATCTATTTTTAAAGAAAATAGGAATTTGTATAAAAATTAACAAACTTCAAAAAATTGTAAATAAAAACAATCTATTGAAAAAAAAAATAAATAAAAAAATCATTAAGTTCGATCGGTTCGTTCCTTTACCTAAAATCGAGATTTTTTAATTTAAAAAATAATAACAAAATTCGTTAAGTTCGATTGGTTCCTCCACATAAAATCGATAGAGATTTTTATAGGAAGATAACGAAATACCAAAATGCAGACACTGAAGTTGCGGACAATTGAGCCAGGACTTCGAATATACCGAAAATGACGTATGACCTCAAAGATTAAATCTGAGCAGGATAAGAAATTTGGATTAATTTTTAATAATTTTCGAATCAGAAAGTCCTTCGGCTAGGAGTAAATATAGACAAATGTTTTGTATATTTGAAAAACATTTACATTTTCATGTTGGGCGCCTTTTTTTAGACATAATTTTTTTTCTGCTTTTAATGTGTTCAACATTTTTCTATAACGTTGGGCGCCACTTCAAAAGAAAAAAAATATTAAGGACTGGAATATAGTCTCATAAAGGCGATTTACCATAAGATTTAATATATCATTATATTAAAAAAATATATATTATATTAAAATTATATTATTACAAATAAATAAAATTATTTTCTGAAATAAATTTAATTATTCTAATAATTCTATAATTCTCTCATTATTCTGAAATCTAAGGATTCTTTTGAAATGGCGCTTAACGTAAATAAAACAAATTTGAAAAAATTAAACGCTGAAGCAATTTTTTAATTTCTACAAAATGGCGCCCAACATGAAAATTGAAATATAAATTGGCCCTAATTTACAAAATACTGATTTAAACTGAATTGATTTAAACAGAATTATAATACGAGAAGATACGACATGAGATCTTAATTCCACATATGTTATACCTCTGATCCAAGAGTAGATCATCATTTAGAGTGAAATGTAGAACAAACAGAACAAAAAAATACTGAAATATAGATGTAGTTCTGAAATGGCGCCCAACTGTTTTACCCTCCTTCCAATTTTTGTGATAGTACAGGTCCCATTTATGATCCGATTGGGATAAAATTTGGTACAGCCCACTTATTTGGCACAAGGAAGAACCTTCTTAAAGCTGGTGAAAATTGGTTCAGACTTAGATATAGCTCCCATATATATTTTGGGCCGATTTGAGGTAAATGGTGTACCAAACTCGTAAGATATGTTCGATTGAGACAAAATTTTGCATAGCGTACTGAAAGCAGGGCAGAATGATATGTGCTAATTTTCATTGAAATCGGTTCAGATTTAGATATAGCTCCCATATAATTTTTCGTCCGATTTTAAGTAAATGTTGCATCAAACTCCCAATGTTTGCCCGATTGCGACATCATTTTGCATATCATATAAAATTGAGCCTAGAATGATATGTGCGAAGTTTTATCGAATTCGGTTCAGATTTTGATATGGCTCCCATATAAATTTTTGTCCGATTTCAAGTAAATAGTGCACCAAACTCCCTATATTTCTTTCTATTTGCACGAAATTGCGGCTTACACATTAAATTGAGTCTATAATGATGTGTGTAGAGGATTCTTGATATCGGTTCGTATTTTTACATAGCTCCCATATATATTTTCGGCCGAGTTAAAGTAAATACTACACGAAATTGGGCATAACGTATTAAATTGAGTCCAGAATAATGTGAGTAAAGTTTCATTGAAATCGGCTCAGATTAAGATATAGCTCCCATATATATTTTCCTTCAATTTGATGTAAATAGGGCAGCAAAATTTCAAAGTTTTTTCCGATTGAGGCAACATTTTGCACAGAGTACCTAATTGAGTCTAGAATGATGTATACTAAGTTACATTAAAATCGGTTCAGATTTTGATATAGCTCCAATATAAATTTTCGTCCGATGTAAGTCAAATGGTGCACTAAACCAATGTTCGTCCGATTAAGACGAATTTTGGAGTCTATAATGAAATGTGTCCTTAAGGATTTTTTACAAATGTATTTGTTTTATTTATTTTTTATTTGTAAATCTTTTTTTACAACTTTATTTTTTAATTTATTTTTATTTTACTTGCTTTATTTAAATATTTGATTATCTTTATTAATTTTTATTTTACTTACTAATATTTATTAATTGTTATTAAATTTAATTTTATAATTTTTTTTATTTCTTGGTATATATTTTTATTATTATTTTACTAATTATTTGTTTAATTTTTTAATTGCAATATTTTTTATTTTTATTTATTTATTTTTTTAATAATTTAATTTTTTTTTTTGGTTATTTCTTTTTGGTGTTGTATTTTTTTTATATTTTTATTTATTTATTCAAACTATCATCATTTTTTTTCCTACCCGCTTCCATTTGAAAATTCCATGTCCACCATAATTTGAGTCATGTCAATGTGTCAGCGGGTTTTAATTCCTATTTAAATTTTATTTATGTAACATTTTTTCCAAATATCCAGTTAATCCAAATCCTGACATCATTAATTCACACACAAAATAAGGAAATTAAATCGATGAAAAAAAAACTATTACAAAACGCCACCATCACCACCACCACATATCAATGCAAAAATCTCTTCCGAAATGAGAAACCAGTTTGCTGTTTAATTTTTTGTATTGCCAATCAATTTAAATATGTATTCCGAAAAAAAAATCAATGGATTAATTGCTTTCTTTTCAGTTTAAACATAAGAGAGGAGATACATGGATAGTCACATTTGAGGCTGTTTGAAAAAATTATCGATGTTTTTTCTTGTATTGATAATCTACTCTATCTTAGATATTTGAAAATTTGTATATATGGAGTTGTTATGCGGCCACTGTTTCTTTTCTTTTATTTTAGTTTTTTTTTTTTTTTTTGGAGTCTGTGTCTTAATAGAAACACAAAAAACTCGTTTTCTGTTTAAAGGGGGTTTATTGTGGCTGGGATGGATGAAACAACAATATTATGAAACTCTCTGGCATGCCTTCATAACAAAAACAAAACAATTCAAAGAAATAAACATACAGCAGCAGTACCAGTAACCTACCATCATTCACTTAATGGGGAGAGTGCGAGAGCAAAGGAGAGGGCCTTACAATTTGGGGAGATTTGATGACGACACAGAAATAAAACCCATCTTTGGGCATGCATAACAAAACAAAAACAAGCAAAGAATCAAAAACAAAACATGATGAGACGATGGTCTGTTGGCTTGAACAAGAACACAAGAACAACAACAACAACAATAGCAGCAGCAGCACAACAAGAACATAACACAACAACGACAGCCGAAGCCCCAGTAACAGCAACAACAACAATAACACCGTTTTTGGGAGACTGCACTGCACTATTTTAATAGTCGTGCAATGGATGAATGCACTCATCACACAAACACACCAACACACACACTCACATGCCCTAGCCAAACAACAACAACACTTTGCAACTGTTGCTTTTGTTTCCCCCAAAGACTTCTTCTTCTTCTCCGTCGTCTAATACTCTTCTATTGAGGGAATGGTGATGGAGTGCATGCATGCTGGGCAAAGGCGATAGAGAGAGACAGAGTGAAGGGGAGAGCCAAATCTCTTTGAGGTGTGATAAAATCAAATTAGACTCTGGCTGCTGGCTAACGTAGGTAATTATTAAATTAATTAAAAAAATTGTTTAACAAAAAATGGATGGCAAATTGTGGTATTGAAAGCTTGGCTGATTCATGGCTTAGCATGCAGTCAAGCATCAACAACAACAAAACACATGAAATAATTTGCACAAAAAAGGAAAACAAAATAAAAACCCAAAATGAGAAGGGATTTTATTAAATTAAAGTTAATTAAAAAATAATTCTTAACAATAACAAATTAAATATTTTTTTAAAATTATTTTGCATACTTTTTTCAATTTTTTAATTATTATTTTTTTTATTCCAAATTTCGGCAAGAAAACATCACTTCTTTTTAGGAAATATTCTTCCCAGCAACTTTGTTTTGTTTTTTTCTTATTTCCTTCGATCTTCCCACTCACTCACTTTTTTCTTCTTTTATTTTATTTTTTGTTGTTATTATCACACACACACAAACCAATAACTTTTTGCCTTTAAGAATTTTCTTTCAACTTTAGTTTTTTTATTTATTTTTTTGGAATAATTTTTAAATCATTATTTTTTCCATAATTTATTTTTTTAATATTTTCTTTTAATTCACACACAAAAATAATTTTTTTTTCAATACGACGACCGTCAACAAACGCGTAACATTCATCCGTGACACCGAACTTCACGAAATGAATCAACATCAGCAACTCGAAATTTTGAGCGTATGCTGGCTGGTTGGATGGATGGTTGGTCGGTAGACATTTGTTGTTGTTGCTCGTTGTTGACAACGTCTTTGTTCTCTGAAATGTTTCTTGTGTTGTGTGTGTGTTGCAGAAACATAACAGTGTTGAGTAAACAACTGTGGGAGAGTAGTACTTGTACGAAAGTGTACAGATGATGGGTTATTTGCCGTTGAAACGAAAAAATTGCATTAAAAATTTATGATTAAAAAAACTTAAAAAAAATTAGAAATAAAAATCGCATAAATATAAAGGAAATTTAAAAATAAAATAAATAATTGAGAAATAGATTAAACCAAAAAATTTGAAATATAAATAGGTAAAAATTAAAAATAAATCAGACGAAAATATAAATGGGACCTATATCTAGATCTGAAGCGATTTCCAAGAAACTTAGCACACATCAATCTAGATTCAATACAGTTCGCTATGCTAAATTTCGTGCAAATAAATGATTTACATAAAATCGGACGAAACTTTATGTGGGAGCTACATATAAATCTGAATCGATGTCAATGAAACTTACCACATGTCTTTCTATACTAATTTCAGTACGTTGTGCCAAGTTTCATATAAATCTGATAAACATTGAATGTTTGGTGTAGCATTTACATCAAATCGGAAGAAAATATATATGGGATCTATATCTAAATATTATCCGATTTTCACGGAAATGAACACACATCGATACACCTAATACGGTATGGTATTTTTAATTTGGTCTTAATCGGTCAAACATTGGGAGTACAGCATTTGCTTCAAATCGGACGAAAATATATATGGGAGCTATATCTACATCTGAACCGATGTCAACGAAAATTAGCACTCGTCATTTAGAAATGAATTCATCACGCTATGCTAAATTTCGTGTCGACAGAAATATATGGGCTTTGCTGCACTATTTACTTAAAATCGGACGACACTATATATGGGAGCTATATCTAAATCTGAACCGATTTTAACAGAACTTCACATACGTTAAGCTGTACTTAATTCGGTACTCTGTGTGACATTTTGTAATAATTACAAAATGTCACATTTACTTGAAATCGGAAGAAAAAATATATATCTAAATATGAACCGATTCCAACAAAACTTTGCAACTAATTCAGTACGCCGTATAAAATTTTGTCTCATTCTGACAAATATTGGGAGTTTGGTACACCATTTACCTAAAATCGAACGTAACTACATATGGGAGTTATATCTAAATCTGAACCGATTTTCTCAATAGGGTTCGTCCTTGGCGAAATAAGTGACCTGTGCCAAATTTCATCTAATTCGGATCATAAATGCGACATGTACGTTGTTCACAAGAATATATGGACGGAAGGAAACCGACTCAGAAAGCGATCTGAAATTTTTGGTAGAAATCTTTGGCACCCATTGAAAATAAATGCCCAATTACAGTAAATTCAGGTACCGTTATATATAGGCTACCCTAAAAATATACCATTTCGGTTGGTTAAGGTGATTAGTACTTTGAAAAGTCCTCAAATTAATGGGGACATTTATCTGAAACCTATACGAAATCATGGCCCCATATCGACAAATTTTCTGCAGTAATGCTTCCACCATCCAATAACTAAGAATACAAAATTACAGCTACCTCGATGAGAAAATTCGGTTGAATCCTTAAAAATAGGGCGGGATCATCCCATCAACCGGAACAGGAAATGTCAGTATATCAGTGGGAAAATCGGCTAAAACATTCAAAAAATCTAAAATGTGACAGGTCTTTTAAATGTGGGATATTTATCACTATGGCAAATCGATATGGAGCGGGATCATCCCATCAACTGGAACATGAAATGTCAAATTACAGCAACATCAGCGGGAAAATTCCGCTAAAACTATCTAAATATCTAAAATTTGAAAGTTTTTTTTAAATGTGGGCTATGTCTCACGATGGTGGACCGATATACATATTCAATTTTCAATACCTTGTACAGAATTGTTCTTCTGTTTTTCACAATTTGCAACATGTTGTCGCATCCGATAGCATACAGTACTAAATTTCGTACCACATATCCCTAGCAAACTACCATCACTGGTCGCAGCACTCACTCACTCAACCTTATGTTGACCGACCAGCAAGAACAACAAAAACCAGACGAACCCACCAACATAAAAGCAGCACAACGAAAGGTTTGACATTCTTTATATGGCGAAGATGAAGCACACAAAACAAAAACATAACCCACACCACGGACGAAGTTGCATGTGGTGGAGGCAAAGGGTTCGACGAGGTTTATTTTATATACATAGGATACAGATAGACCTAGGTTAACACGAATGATTTTGAAGCACACTTCGACGGCTTGGAGGGCTGAAATGAAGTTCGTGCAGAAGATAATGGTCGATACAGAGCCAATTCCGACCATCCAACTAGTCCTAGCGCACATATGATTCACAACCGCAACCACACAAAATAATGTCCTACGTACCGCAACTGGATGTCAAGTGCAGGATGAATCTGCATCTGCATCTGGATTTTTCAAGGCGTAGAATATTTTTTATATTTTTTCAATGCGTCGAATTAAAAAAAATAGTTTTAACCCGAGAATTCGTTCGATTTTTAGTGGATTTTCAAAGAACATTTTTTCAAGGGGTCGATTTTTATAGAACATTTTTTTCAAGTCGTTGATTTTTATAAAAAATATTTTTTCAAGGCTTACTCTATTTATAGAATTTTTTTACAAAATCTTGGGTTTTCTGTTTCTCCAGTTCGTAACTATTTTTCTATTCATTTTCTTCATAGAGAGCAAAGAACCACACTGCCACGCTACTTCATTCACTAACTGCGTCTTAAGCAATAATCGATAGCAAAACTATCGATAGCACAACGAAAAATACAACCCTGCCACTGTAGACAAATCAAAACAATGAAATGTCATCTCTAATTGGATGTTTTTTTCTTAATTCGACATTCTCAAAGACGAGAGCACGTGTTTACATTTTCCACCCGTGCCGAGAATTTTTATTTAAGAAACCAATTACCTGTTAACACAAAACACCATGGAGGAAGAAGGACCAGCAGAGGCAACCATTGATTTCGTGCCAGCCTTGTGTTTTGTACCACGCGGCATTGCCAAAGAGCGTCCGGATAAAATTGTATTGACCCAAGAGGAGTTGGCCCGGGTGATTAAAGAAACCAAAGATCGTTTGGACAGTGATGGGGAGCACGAAGACGATGATGATGACGACGGCGATGAGAATGAAACTGGTATGGAGGTAGATAATGAAAACGAAGACGGAGATGACGATGAGAATATTGATGAAGATGATGAACGGGCTGAGACACGCAGCATTAACGATGAATTTGGCTTTGAACAATACGATGCTGAGGGTAATGTACGTGTGGCCGATATTGGAAATATTGTCGATCCTGACCATCAATTACCCGATGAAGATGATGATTCCGAGGCGGAAGATGAAATTATTAAACCCACAGATAATCTGTTGCTTGTGGGCCATGTTCAAGATGATGCCGCCAATATGGAAGTGTGGGTTTTCAATGAAGAAGAGGAGAGTTTGTATACCCATCACGATTTCTTGTTACCAAGTTTCCCGTTGTGCATTGAATGGATGAATCATGATCCGGGTAGTGATAAACCGGGTAACATGTGTGCCATTGGTTGTATGGATCCGGTGATTACAGTCTGGGATTTGGATATACAAGATTCCATTGAGCCCACCTTCAAATTGGGTTCCAAGGGTAGCCGTAAGAAGCAAAAGGAAGCATTTGGCCACAAGGATGCCGTATTGGATTTGTCCTGGAATCGTCATTATGAACATATTTTGGCTTCCGGATCGGTGGATCAAACATTGATTCTATGGGATATGGATGAAGGTCAGCCCCACACCACCATTACAGCGTTTGAGGAAAAAGTCCATTCCATTGAATTCCATCCCAGTGAAGCTCAATGCATATTAACGGGCAGTGCCGATGGTGTGGTACGACTCTTCGATTGTCGTGATCCAGAATTTGTTAATGCATCATTTGTTAAATGGTCAACACCGGGAGAGGTGGAAAAGGTGCTATGGAATTGTACAGATCCCAACTACTTCATTGTTGGCTCCAATGATGGTTCGCTGCATTATGCCGATAAGAGGCAGGCTAAAAAATTGCTGTGGTCCTACAAAGCCCATGATGAAGAAATTTCCGGCATTTGCTTTAATTCGGAAGTTAAGAATCTTTTGACTACCACCTCCACAGAGGGTTATTTGAAAATCTGGAATTTCAATGGCACCGAAATTAAACCCGTCTACTCACACGATTTCCAAATGGGCCGTTTGCAGTGTATGAAACAGTGTCCCGAGGATCCCTTCACGCT
This sequence comes from Musca vetustissima, assembly GCF_032173495.1. NCBI lineage: Eukaryota > Metazoa > Arthropoda > Insecta > Diptera > Muscidae > Musca > Musca vetustissima. Next base: position 53,384 of record NW_026874643.1, read on the forward strand.
GGCTTTTGGCGGCGAGAAGCCACCTCGTTGTCGGGTATTTAATATTAAGAATTTCGAGGCAGTGCGACAAGTCTTCGGGGTTGGTGGTGAGGCTCAAGAATAGTAACGCAGGCGTTTTCTCCCACCCAAACTCCCTCTCCTTTCTTTCTCTATTTTTTTACAAAGTTTTTATATTTGTATACAGTGTATTAAAAAAATAATGTTTTTATTTCAAAATAGTAAATAAAATTTAAACTAAACGAAACTAAAAGATTTTTTCGTATTGTTTTGAACTCGAAAAAATATTTTTTCCCCCCGCATTATGTGGATCTCTAAAATTATTTTTTTTAATTTTAACGCCTTTGGTTATCATGAAAAAATATTTTTTTAAAATCCACGAACTTTGTGATCATGAAAAATAGCTGCTTCAAAATATTTTTTAAAAAATCCTCGCCATGTACGGATGCTCCAAAAAATATTTTTTAAAAAATTATCGCCTTATCTGAATGCTACAAAAATATTTTTTTAAAAATACCTGTGGATGCTTCAAAAATATATTTTAATAAATATTTTGTGAGAATCCACACCTAGGTGGCTTCTAGAAAAATGAATTTTTTATAAAAATAAATTTTTATTTAAAAAAATACCTTAACTACAATATCTTCCCTTCTATCTCCTTAACCGAATGCACTAATACCACATGCTCGCCACGAAGTAGTAGCTGAGGTAGATACCGTTTTATTTCCACTGTTTTACGATTAAGACTTCTAATTATCTGTTTGGGTAATTTTATTCCAAATTCCCGAAGTCTTCGGGAACACTCTTCCTCATCTCCCTCATGACTCCCCTCCTTAGGCATAACAATATTATCTTCGCAAAATTTATGTTTACGCTGCGTGTAACATTCCTCCACTTCAGTTAACAACAAATTCCAATGACGATCATAGAGCTTAAGGACACCCTCAACATAACCCTTTATACCTTTTTCTTTACGTACCATAACATGCACTCGTTCACCAGAACTAATATATTCATTCAAGGCCTTTAGGGGACCTACAGCATTATGCATTTGTGTTAGAATATTCCGGGTGTGTTTACTTTTAATTTTCGCTTTGGTACGAATGGCCATTTGATGTTCCTGGAAACGTCGTTGATTTTTCTCCTCTTCAACGAGGATTTTTGTTGAATCCTTGCTGGTAGCAGCACTTTCCGATTGTTTATGACTTTTGGGTCTTTTACCCACATCCCAAATGCCAACTTTTTTCAAGGCGGTTTCAAATGCTGCCATATTTTGATAAATAACTTTAGGTTGCTTCTCTGTCACCCGAAAATCGTTGGCATATAGACAACGTAAAGGATTAAAGCTTTCACTGGTTATATCCAATTCATCTAATTGGGTTTCCATAGAGGTGGATGGTTGAGTATTTCTTTCATTTTCCTTTTCTTGTAGTTTGTCCTTGTCTTCGGGAATGGGTTTTGATGTTTCATTTGATGTGACATGGCCCTCTTCTTTGGAATCAATTTTTGATAAGACCTACAAAAGACAAATAAATTAAATATGTCTTTTAAAAATACTCGCCATGTTAATTTTTGTCTGGGTCTGGAAGCAATGAAACATTTAAATTGTTCTTATCAGGACACTTAGACATACCTGTAGTGGAACTTTCAAAATATTCTGCCTCTAAAGTGGCGCAATCTGTTCACATTCAATTAGGGATTCCAGCGGGGAATGGTTGGAGTTTGGAGCTTCGTAGTGCGGCAATTCATTTGCAATAATGCAAATTCTTCTTCTACACTATCCCTTTACAAATGATATTCACTGTGATATGATAACAGAAGTCAATGGCATCTGTATGAATAACTTCTGTAAAGCTCGGAATATTTGAAATTAATATTATTTAAATGACAATACTTGCATTTAATCCGATGAATATAGTTTTTCCGGTTTATTCATTGCGATAAGTTAATGCATACCAAGAAATAAAGGCAAGAGACGTTCCCTGATGTACAACTGTCACAAAATGTGTGTAAACACGCCGCAGAGTATTATTCTGTACAAATGCCCATTTGAGCGTGTTATTCACTATGAAGTAATAACATATGACACTAACGTATAGGGGGGAGAGGGATATATATAATTTTATATTTATGTCTAATTTAGCTCAACTAAAATTTTAATTCCGTCGAATATGTACTTGCATTTAATCCGCAACAGTAAAAATGCTCAGAAGGAGGTAGAAAACACCCGTTAAGTAAAACAACGAAGCTCCCTACATGTTAAAGTAAAATTGACAGAAACGAGTGCAAAAATGGCTGGCAACATATATAGCCTGTTCCCATACGTACGAAAAGTGATAAAATTTTTGAAATGTGTGAGGGAAAAAACCGAAATCAATTTCGATTAGTATAAGATTTTTATAGATTCTTGAACGAGGCTATAGCACTGGATCTCAAATGATGTTTATATTTTTTTAACCGAACATTTGTACACCATACACTTTTCCAAATATCTAAAATCGGTATGGTAAATATGTCTTTATAAATTCTCTGCTAAGAGGATTTCTGTTTGGCCTTAGAAATATCAAATTACAGACAAGCTGATTTGGAAAATTCGTTCATGATCTTCAGCATACTGAAAATGAGCGGTATGTTCACATGAGGGTGTATGCAACAAAAATAGACCTATATTTAACTTTTCTTGAAGAAATTTTGTACTTACTAAGAACATGCATTGTCGTTGGCGTCTTAAACCTATGGAACACTTCACCACATAAGCAAACCTCTATACTTCTAACCATGGAACTAATATATTCCGTACCTGTACGGCCTTCTATAGAGTTCCTCCCCTCCCACTCATAGTTATATGGTCCTTTTGAGTGCTCCTCACCTTATATAAAAAGTTATGTGTAGATCTTCACCACCAACATGAACCCCTTTAGAGGACCTCGCCATATACATCGACCTCTATTGGGCATTGCATGGCCTATACGGAGCTCTACAAAGCTTCTCACCTCATATACATGCCTTTATAGGACTCTTCGCCGCCAACAGAGCTCCTCACCACCTATACCGAACTCAATAGGGCTCTTCAACACCTACACGTACCTCTATAGAGTTGTTCACCTCCTTTATAAACCTCTATAAAGATCTAACGCCTATACGAACCTCATCAGTACCTATACGATCCTCTCCCCATAAAGAGGGAAGCATATTACCACCTATAAATAACTCTATAGTGCTCCTCACTACCAATACAGTGTTCTATACAGATTATCACAACCTACACGGTGCTCTATAAAACTCATCAAAACCTATACGAACCTCTGTAGTGATTTTCACAGCCTGTACGAACCCCAACAGAGCTCTTCACCATCCATACAAATCTCTATAGCGACACTCATCACCTATACGTACCCCTATAGAGCTTCTCACCACCTATGCATACCTATATAGAGTTTCTCACCAACTGTACAGACCTCTATAGAGCTCCTCACCACCTGTACGGACCTCTATAGAGCTCCTCACCACATGTACAGACTTCTATAGAGCTCCACAACACCTATACGGACCTCTATAGAGCTCCTCACCACCTACACGGACCTCTATAGAGCTCCTCACCACCTACACGGACCTCTATAGAGCTCCTCACCACCTATACGGACCTCTATAGAGCTCCTCACCATCTATACAGTCTTCTATTGAGATTTTCATCACCTACACAGATATCCCCACCTATACGGACCTTTATAGAGCTCTTTATCATCTATACAAACCTCTATAGAGACCTTTCCAACCTATACGAATATCTATAGAGATAGGAACCTCCTCAGTATCTATGCATATATATATAGAGTTCCTCCCACTTATACGTAGCTCCCTGATTTCTTAACCTCCTTAATTGTTGTTGGCTTTGTACCACGATCTTAGTGTCATAAAACTCAAAAAACATTCCACACATACAAATCTACATGCTTTATTGAATTAAAACATACATAAGCCAAAAAAATATTATAAAATAATTATTATTATTATTTCAACAAGAAAACTTATATATTTCACATCCTCCCATCGAGGACTCACGACACACACTCCATTCTAACAATCTGTCATGGTGCAACGACGCTTCTTCACGGTGCGCTTAGGACATGGTTGACCGCCATTTTTAGGTTCGGAAATAACATAACGATAACGTTCCGAATAGCCTAGACCACAACGTACACTGCACTCCGACCAATTAGACCATTCGGACATGATGCAACCCTCTGGGACCGTGTCATCATTACTGTTGGTGCTAACACCCGAATTATATGGACGATATGATGGAATATTCAGCAATGGAGCAGGTCTAGAAGTGGTAATTTGTTGCGGTTGGCTGTTAGTTGTCGCCGACAAACGTCCACAGGTGTTCATGCAATCAGCTTCGGTCAGGAAGTTATTGCGATTACCACGACAGCCACCATAGGTAAAGGTTTCACAGCGACCGGTGTCCTTGTTGTAACCATAACGCATATAGCTGCCGCGACAGGGGCCACTGTCAAAACGGCTGGCACAGATTTCTGAAAAGAAATGTTTTCTTAAATTTTTGGATCTCTTTGAGGTCCCCGTACTCACCCTTGGCCATTTCAAAATTAATATTACAATCCTGAGCAACGGTACATTCCTTCTGCTGATTCAATTCCATGCGTTTGGTACACTCCTCCTTGACGCTACCCTCCTCCAGCAGCAACACCCGAGTGCGAATAGTAACACCCTTACCACAAGTGGCCGAGCAGGGACTCCAATCACTCCACTGAGTGGTGGGACACATGGGATCGGGTAATTCTACTTCTTCGAAGGTACATTCGGGACGCATACATTTTTGTTTCTCCACCACGCTAATGTGAGGACAACGTTTACGACCCAAATGATTTATGAATGTGCGAGTTCTCATTGTAATACCAATACCGCAGGAAGCGGAACATTCTGACCAACCACTCCAGGGAGTGGTTTGACAAATGCCAGTTCCCTCACCATTTTCATTGACCAACGAAGAGGAATTTGCCAAATTTTCGCCCTCATCTTCGTCATCTTGTTGATTTCTAAAGGAAAAACAAATAAAATTTTGAGAACCTTGGGCAAAAAATACCCCTTCTGTTGCAACTTACCCGCATTCGGGAATGGCAGCGGCACACATTTCCTTTGACACCAATTGCCGATTGCACTTGGCCATTTCAGCCTTTTCGGGATTAACATATTTACGAGTGCGCATGCGTATACCCTTACCGCAAGTTACCGAACATGGCGCCCAAGGGGTATAATCTGTAACCTGGCATTCAACTGAAAAGAGAAGGAAGTAACATTTTCAGTTCGAAATTTTCCATATCCATTTCACTTTAAATCCTACCTCTTGTATCCTGATCCTCAGTATCATCGGAAACCTCCAACTGCAAAGCTTGCAAAAAGTCATCATCACAGGTACGGGAAATAATCTTCTCCCTACGAATATACAGCTTAGCCAATGGCTTCATTGTCTTAGTGACAGGATTATAGAACGGAGCACGTGGATCTTCAGGGTACATTGGTGTTATACGATACATCCTTTCACGTGGTTGTGTCTCCAAATTTGGAGACATATAGGTGATACCACTATCCGTACCCGCATCCCATGGATATAAATCGAAATCCATTGACTCTTTCCATGAACAATCGGCGGTACACAAATCAACACCGCTAATACCCACAACCCAATCAGGTGATGGACCAAACATTGAAACCATCGAAACTTTATTATGTTTACGATCGACACGGAACGTGGAAGAAGTATTGGAATTTACATTGGGATACCAAAGGCCAGCAGCCTTAATGAGTGTACGTAGCCTGGGACCTTTGGTTCTTAATTCCGCTTCCAAGGCACTGGGAGAACCGAATTCAGCCAAAGATTTAAAACCATCGGTGGCAATGTGATTTTCACCCCAGAACGAAAAGTTGGTCTCATGCGAAGCACCAATGATGTCAGAGAAATGGGTTAGCCACACGGCAAAGGGATAATCTTTCGGGTGGGTTTCATTGGACCAAATGCCCTCAAAAACAAACTGGAAAGGAAATGAAAAAAAAATAATTTTTTAGGATCACCTAATTTATTGTTACATTGTGTAGTTATTGACTTACACTATATTTGGCCTCATCACAGGCACAGCACTCCTTCTGAATGGTGGTGTGGTCAACTTTGCGCTCACAAATAACCTGTGTCAACTGGCCATCATCGGAGAACCACGATCGTGGTCCCTCATATACCATTGCCGACAATGACACACAACCCGAACCAGCTTCAGGCGCCACCCACATAACTTGAATTTCCGTCTTGGGTAAATCATCTGCCTCAGCAACGGTATTAACACAACGATCGCTGAACTTGGTCAAGGAGTCACTGAAAAGTTGGAAACGTCCCACACGTTGTGGATTAGCGGGAATTGGTCGTCTTCCACCAATATGAGCTTCTGCGGTAATTGAGAAATGGGTGAAATGTTGAACTTTCGAATGGGTACGGGAACCGAGTAGAAGAACTGAAAAGGGGTAAATAAAAAAAGTAAATCGGTGATTAAAATACACGGACAATAAGCAATATAAATCATGCGTTTTTTTAAACAAAAAATTAAATATACATATTAAATGCCGTTTTTACACAAATTTCCTAAGTTTTAATATATGGGTTTTATGTGTTGCCAAATCTCCTGTACTTTATTTGAAGTGCATTATACGGATCTCAAATTATATGTTTATGCCGCAAAATTAACGATTATATACGGAAAATTGTAAAGAAATTACTTTAACATTGATAACAACACTGATATGGCCTTTTTTACATAAATTTCTCTTTATTTACCTTACATTAATATTACATGTATATTTGACGTGTTATCAATTCATAATGAGTGGCAAGTCCTTAAATACTCATTACCACCACAATTTTGATATAAGTGTTTAATGTGTTGCCAGGCCACTTACATTCTCTTTGAATATAGGGACAACAACAACAAAATTTACGTTTATACACAGAAAATTATCTTGAAACCAATAAATAGTAAATAATCTCCTCATAATATACATCAAGGCCGTTTTTACATCGATATATGTCTATTTGCAGCCAAACTTGGCGGGTTATCAATCCATAATGAGTGTTAAGTACTTAAACACTTACTATCAGCACAATTTCAAAATATATAATATTAATGTGTTACCAGGCCACTTATATTTAATTGGTAAATATTGAGAAACACAATTAGAGTTTAAGTAACCAGAATTTGTCCAGAAATTGCGAAAAAAATAATAAAAATGAAGTGCTATACTCAAAATACCCATTAATGTCGTTATTACATCAGCTACTGGCAGCTTGCCATACGTTGTCATTGCAGTATTACTTATTGTGTTATTAATCCGTAATGAATACCAGGTACTCAAATACTCATATTCATCAGTAGACAGCGAGACGATAGACGCGTCTGGATTTGTTTGAATATTACTTGACGAAAAGCCGCCAAATTTGCCAGACACCTTTTTATTCATTTGTTACAAATAAAATATAATTATTTAACAAGAAATGTAAGTAAATAATTTAAGGAAAGACATAAATAATGAAAATAATTATTCTCCCTCTCTTTACTGTGCCGCTAAAAGGAGTTTTGCCTGGTTTTGCTAATAGACGTGTTCAGATTTGTTCAAATTCCACTACATGAAAAGCCACCAAATTTGCCAGACGCATTTTTATTCAATTGTTATAAACAAAATAAAGCCGATATTTGTTATTATTTAAAAACCAAGGTGAGTAAACAAGATAAGAAAATTTATAATGGAATTAATTGTTCTCCCTCTTCCCTTTGCAGCTAAAAGGAGTTGTGCCTTGTTTTGCTTAAAAACACGTTCGGATTTGTTCAAATACCACTACATGAAAAGGCGCCAAATTTTCTAGAGGCATTTTTATTCATTTGTTATAAATAAAATAAAGCAAGTTTTTGATACTAATTAAAAACAAATGTAAGTAAATAATTTAAAAAAATTTAAACTAAACACAATCTCTCTCCTTTATATCGTAAAAAATAATCTTTTTGTTTTAACTTTCCTATAGCTCTTTTCAAAATGCCCACCTTAAACCAAACAATCGTCGATGAATCGGAATACCAAAGTTGTGGAGAAATCATGGTGGCCACAAATGGCAAATTTGCCATGAAATGTCAATTGTGTAAGTGTAAAATCTTCACAAGATTACAGTCCTTTATGCGGCACATATATCAGACGCACAATGATCGAATAAAATTCCAATCGAATGCTGATTTTATGGTATATGCTGTGGAGGAGTTAGTTAATCGTACATTACGTGAAATGGATGAAAGTGAAGAATCTGGTGTGGCCGAAGATGATTGTAAATGGTCCGATGATGATGCTGACGACGAAGAAGAAATTGTAGAAAGAAAGGCTTCAGCTTTTAAGGCCTTGTGTCAAAGAGGAGGTGGTGGTGGTAGAAGGGATGCATCAGCAGCAGGTGGTGGTAAGAAAAATGTAAATTCTAAAAAACATTCCACTTTGGCCAACACATCGATATTAAATGCCTTAAAGGAATGTGATGTTACCTTAAATTTGGTAGACAATTTGGATGAGACCATAAATGAGAAAAGCCAAGAGAAGAGGGATAGTGTTAAAGGTGCCGCCTTGGCAAATATGTCCATATTAAATGCCTTGGAAGATTGTGATGTATCCCTGAATCTTGTAGACAATTTAGATGAGACAATTGTTGAGAAGGAAAATGAAGAAGAGGAGGAGGAGGAAAGTGAAGCTAAAAAGAATTCAGTATCGAAATCTACTGAAAATACCAATTCAGACAAAGAAGATGAAGAAGAGGATTGCGATATGAATAGTACGTTAATGAAACGTATACAAATGGATTTGGAATTAGTGGAGGAGGAAACAGACAATCATGACGATACTAAAATTAAGAAAAATAACAAATCTAAGCTAAAAATGGTTCAAGAAGAAGAGGAAAATATAATGGATGAAGAAGATGAATTAAATGCAACACTTACCGGAGAAGATGAAGAAAAAGATGATAAAAGCAGTGAAGTAACTGAAACCTCCAAGAAAGATGAATGCCAAACTTCTAAAGGTTCGAGTAAAAAAGATGGCCTAAAGAACCTTTTAAGTGGTTTGGATGGCCTGGAAGATGTCGACGATTTATTGGATAACATTGAGGATAGTATATGCGTTGTTACAAAAGATAATGAACCGAATGATGCCGCTGTAGAGGAATGTAACAAAGAAGAGAATGAGAAGTTGAAAAGTGATACAAAATCGGATAAAAGAAAATCGATTTTGCAATTGAAATTAATGGCTGACTTAGATATGGATGAACTTGATCTTGAAGATTGCCTCAACAGTAGTTCTATGCCTAAAGAAAAGGAGATAGGTTCAACAGAGGACAACGAAATTGAAGCGGAAAGTTCCTCTTCAACAGAAGGGGACAAATTCAAAATACCTATGAACAGATTATCACCAAATGAAAACAACGAAGCAAAATCCTCTCCCAAAACTAAAAGGAGTGACAAACATGCCTCACAAAAAGAAGACAAAAATGTAAATGTTACCCCAAAATCTGCAAAGTCCTCAACTAAGGCGGCAAAATCGTGTAACACAACTCCAAAAACTGTACGAGCTCCAAACGGCGTTACACCAAAATCTTCAAATTCATCTAAAACTGCACGATCTCCAAACGTCGTTACACCAAAATCTTCAAATTCATCTAAAACTGCACGATCTCCAAACGTCGTTACACCAAAATCGCAAAAATCTTCAAATTCACCAAAAAATACGTCTCCAAAAATTGAGAGATATTCCAATGTTACACCAACATCCAGGAAGCAGGGTAACATTCCATCTCGGAGACTATCAGATGAAGTTGCCAAGGAGTCACCAACCAAATCGGAGATTTTAGATACCAAAGATATTTTGGAAACTGAAAAATTTGAAGAGGGCCTTAGCGAAGAGAATTCGTCAACATTACTGTATGCCGAAAATAATTTAGAAAAAAGGAGAAGCTGTGAAAACCCTATCGAGGAAGAAGAACCCACCATTGTTAATGATTTGAAATCTTTGTTGAGTAAAGATTTGGACAATGAAGACGACTTGGATATGCTCATAAATCAATTGGAGACATCGATGGAAAATAAGGAAAAAGATTCACAAGAAATGGACAATGAAAATCCCGAGGAGAAAGATATTGAAGAAATGGACAAAGAAAATCCCGAGGAAGAAGATATAGAAGAAAAGAATAAAGAAACTACGGAAGAGAAGGAGTCAGAAGAAAAGGCCAAAGTAACTCCTAAAGAGAACGACATTTCAGAAGACAATGACAAAGAAACTCCGACGGAAGAGGGAGACACATGTCTTGATACAGCAGAAGACGTAGAGAATGAAAAGGAAGAAGAGCTAAATCATGATTTTTCTATGTCGGATTTGGAAGATATGGAAGAGAAACAACAATCGGAGGAAGAGCCCCAACAGAAGGCTTTGCAAGAACCCAGCCAAAATGTGGAAAATGAACTCGAGAAACAAAGTGAAGATCTTGAAATAGAAAAAGAAAAGACCGAAGAAGAAATTCATGATTATTCTATGTCCGATTTAGAAGACATGGAAGAGGGTCAAGAGAATAAGGAGAACATGGATATAAAGAAGAATGCAAATGCTACAGAAGAGAATGGTTTGCAAGCCAAAGAAACCTCTGAGAAGGACATTGCCGAGGAAGCCCAAAAGCCAGGAGAGGACAAGAACTCCGACACAGAAGAGGTAAATGCTGAAGACGAGAAAATTCAGGACTATTCAATGTCTGATTTAGAAAATGATGAAGAAAATGCTGATGATTTGGCAATTTATAATAAATTTATGGGTCTTACAAAGGAGGAGGGCAATGAGAAACAAAATAATGAAGAGAATAAGGAAAAAAGTACAGAGAAAAAAGGAACTGAAAACAATCAAAAGGAAGATGGTGAGGAAATTAAGCCTTCCGGAACCAACAACGAAAAACCAACCATGGACACCAATAAAAATAACGATGATGAAGAGAAGTTGAAAAACCAAACCAAGCTGTCGATAGAAGAAAATCAAAGTAAAGACCAAAATGAACCTGAAACTGAAGAGAAGTCGGAAGAACATTCCGAAACTGCAGAAGAAGAAATGGAAAATAATGATTTACGTTTGCATGTGGATGAAACGATTACTAGTAACAGGGATTTGGTTTCTAATGATCGAGAAGAAGAAGAAGATGAGGCAGAAATTAAAGAAAATGCTAATAAATTTGAAAATAAAAGCACTGCGGTTGGAGAAGAAAAATCAAAGGAAACGGACGAATTTAAAAACGATCAAATCCAGGAACATAACAATTCAGCAGCTGACAATGAAAATGATGAAGATTTGGATGAATTTGAAAATCTTTTAAATGAAGATTTAACCAAGGCCCTGGAAAAGGCTTTGGGAGATGATAATGATGAACTTTTAAATATGGACGGAGGACCGACGGAGGAAACCACAAAAGAGAATACAGAGGTTTTGGGTGATAAAATGGAAGAAGAAACTAAGGAAGAAGATCTCGCAAAGGAAGAGGATATTCCTAAAAAATGTGAACAACAAAGTCCAAAGCCAATGAACCAAAATGAACCTTCTCGAAAAAGTAAACCTGCAATAACAAAAAATAAAAATCTAACCTCCACAGAAATGAAAGAAAATCCGGAGGAATATAAAGGAAAATTTAGTAAAACAAATAAAAAAGCCAGAAGCATACAAGGCAAGCCAATAATTAGCCATGAAAATATTAATCCGACAGTAGTTAATCAGGTTTTAATTAAAAATGCAGCAAATCCTAAAGCCTTGGTTGCTCAACACCTTACCAAAAGTCCGCTGAAATCCATAGGCCAACAAATGCCCCCCAAGAGTCCTTTGAAAACTTTAAATAATTTACCACCCAAAATCCCCTCAACAATGGAAGTTTTTCATGCAGAACTTCCCCCCGAACTTATGAGGCTTGGCAAATCTCCCTCCAACAGGAGAATGCCAACACAACGAGTACCCAATTTATCTCAAATTAAAAAGGAAAAAATTACACCAGTTCGTTCTTTCATAAATATGGATAGAGGCGATCGCACTCCCATGAAAGCTGAAGATTTATTCCTTAAACAAAGTCCCAAATCTAAAGAGAAAACCAATGAAAAACTGAGCAACAAATCCTTTACCCCAAAGACACCAGAATTTAAAACAAAAAAATCTCCATCACCACAATGTAAATTGAATTTGGTTAAAGCAAATCTAATTACGACACCCACAGCTACAGGAACAAATGCGACAACAGATCACCATAAAATAAGGGCACCCTCTAAGTCACCCGTTTCCTCAAAAGATACCCCTAACAATTTTGCTACACCACAAAAAACCCGTAATTTGTCGGTGAAAATTTTACGTTGCACTTCGGGCCAGAAGAATGACGAAGGGGGGCATTTTAAGACCCCACATAATAATTTACAAAAGAGCCCCTCAATAAGTCCCAAAAATCTAAAACAATATCCAATTGAGGAGGAAGAGGAGAGCAAAAAAGCCTTTGATCAGACGAAGATGAATACATTTAAACTCCCCAAGGGCATCACTATATCTAAGGTTCAAAATAATGCGGTTACTGCATGCCCTGTGGAGGGTATAGAAATTACACCCAGTCGTTCGAATTATTGTAAACAAAATTTCACTGAAAAAAGTCTTCAAGAGTCATTGGTAAATAATTTAACCCAATACAAAACACAGGCATCTACAGAATCATTGCTACAAAATATCCCCTCTGACATAACAATAAGAAAATCCGATCCACCTCCACCAGCATCGTTAGCATCACGTTTAAGGGTACGCCAAGCTTCAATTGATATTGTCACGAAACGTACCTCCTCCTCCTCTCCTCCAACGAAAACGCATAATCTTGATTATAAAAGTTATGCAGTGAACCGTTCGGCACGCAAAAAGGAGGTTCTACAAAAAATGCGCAGCGTTAAAAAACAAATATTCAAATCGATTGGTAGTGAAATTGTCGGTCAACATGTGCGGATCAAATCACCACTTATTAAAAAGCCCATCAAACGCCATACTAAAATTCTAATAGAAAATATTCAAATATTACCGAATATAAAGAGTGAAGTTTTAACACCGATACTGAACAGTCAAAATATATCACCACAAGTGCCAAATCAAAGTGAAATGCCACAGCCTTCACCAAAGTCCTCTATGCCCGATATGGAGAAATCCGTAACGCCAGTGAAACCAACCATGTCCCCAACTAATTCTCCCAGGGGCAAAGAAGGTGAGCGTGGTCAAAATAGTGTAGACCCCGCCACTCCCAAAAAACAGGAGGAAACCACCACAAATATTAAACCATCATCACCTGCTACCCCACCAAAACAAAACACCAATGATGTGGTGGGTGGTATTAAAAAACGAACTGGCAGGCCACCCTCGGCAAGAAAAGCCGCCAAAACTCCATCAACGAAAAATGTACCAAAAACACCTTCGACTAGAAAACGTCGTGCCACATCTCCTCCCCATTTAGAGGCAGAACAACAATGTAAGCGAACACAAAAATCTCCCATTCCGGAGGAAAAAACCACAATGGAATCTACACAATTGGGTCTTTCGGATAGTGTGGTTGATTTTCTACAGGTAATAATATGAATATTTTTTTCCTAAAATTTTACTAATATTTTTTTATTTCCAGCGTGATCTAAAAGCAAATCGCATCAATATCGAAAGTATTCTAGAAGAAATGCCAATCGATGATGTGACACCAGATGAAACACCGGAAAGTATACCACCACCAGCAGCATCGAATAATGTAACTAAGTTGGATACTCTTAATAAAGATGGGCTATCAACCAAGACGACACAACCAGAGAACTTGGAATCGAAAAAAGAAATCGGTAGTGCAAATGAGGATAAGGAAAGCGATTTAAATAAAAGCCACGAATCGGAAATATTAGATGATCTATTGGAACAAGTGGTAAGTGGAATTGAAACAGTCCAGCTCGATATAGTGAGGCTGGGATTTTGCAGCGCCAACATTTTCAGCAGGAGTTCCTTGTCCACTGAAGGTGGGGGAACCCAGGCTGAGAGGACCCGTTTGGTTGGGATTTCGGATAGGGAGACCGCAGCAAGGTTGGCTCCTTCTCAGAGCGCACCAAAGCCGACAACGGGTTTCGCAAGGAAATCCTTAGATTTCTTGTTCAGAAAGTTGATGACTTTGGCACCCATTCTTCATGAAGGCACTACCAAATTGAAGATCCTCTTGATCCGACCCGCAGACGATGGCCGACCGAAGGGCTCCCAATGACTATCACTGATCCTGCCATGAGGATCCGATTTGTCAATGATTGCCACTTGAAGGATTTCATCAGCGGCTACCTTGGTCGGTCTGTCATATGGCTTACGCTGTCTTTTGCTTTTCCTTTTGGCTGTCTGTTTCTCCGCCGTTTGTTGTCCAGCGATGGCCGCATATGAGATAGAAGGGTCAGCCAAACGAGAAGTCATCGTCTTCTTGGGTGACATTTGCATCACAGATTTGCTCAGTGGGGCGACATTTGCTCTCCCAGGAGACTATGGTTCCTTTCCTGACTTTCCTTCTTCCTATTTCGACCACTAGTGGATCCACCCAAAACTTTAGCTTCACCTCTGTCACTAGGCGACAAAAGGTGAATGGATCACCCTTATGGGTGATCAATTTGGTTCGGGATGTTCTCAATAGCCTTTTTCTGTTCCTACCTACTACACCATCTCGAGTTCACGATGGAGAGCGTGCGCTTGATTGTTTCGAACGTATCTCATCTTACTCTTGATGAGGTGTACCTCACGAATTTGTGGAGATACGAAACAGCACGTTTGTAATGTTTCGCATCAGCTACTTCTCGGGCCTTCCCAACCTTTGAGCCGTTGTCCGTTGCTGTGGTCTTGACAGATTCCCCATCGTCTCCGTCGCAGATTGCCTCTGAAGTTTATTGTCGGCAAGTGCGGACATATGACCTGTTGTAATCAGACTTGAAGTCGGTCGGTCAACAGGGTCTGCGCTTCCTACGTTAATATTACATCAATCCCCCTGTGTAGGGTTGGCTGGGATCACCGTGGTGTCCAGCTCAACATCAGTTAGGGTAAGATTCAGTTCCTCCGGAAGCGTATCCCCACATTTCTCTTCCGGTATCAGTCTGTCTAATAGGTCGAAGAGTTCCATACGTTGCTTCTCTAGACTATCGCGGATAGCGTTTAGATTCCCGTGTAGGTCGTCCCCTCCCAGAACTGCAGTCCTGTCAGCCAGAGACTGATTTTCATCAGTCTTGACATGCTCATTTGCCAAAGGAATAGCCGGTTCGTCAACGTTTTGGTTTGGAATTGATGCACTTGTAACAGATTCAGCTGCAGGTGCCAAGGCATCCACACCTAGAACAGCCGGATCACAATTGCTTGATCTCGACGACACGTGGCTCACCAACGATTGCCGCCGGTACTGGGTTATTAACTCCCTGCACCGTAACTTTATTTTTTTTTTTGCTCCTTTTACCCATTGTTGTTGATTTATATAAGGGCATTACCCCGATCCATTTTGGTCCACGGTGGATCCGAAGATCTCGAAGGTTTCCACGAAGTGCAGAGAAAAGTTGATCTAGGAGACCTAGGTCAGTTTCACTCTGCACATCATGGAGACCCGCCATCGGGGAAGATGATTGGAAGGAGATTGGAAACTCCCCTGTGTACGATGTTAAAAAAATATTTTTTTAATCCACGCCTGTGTAGGATGTTAAAAAAAATATGTTTAAATAAATGTTTGAATTTTCTTTTAATTTCATTACATCTATGATATTTTCCAGGAGGATGAAATAAAACCCGTTCAAAATACCCAGGAGACTAAAACAGATTCAAAGGTATGGCTATCAAATTTTAAATACTTGAATGTTAAATATATTTAACTAATATATAAAATAATATTCGTAGATTTCCAAACAATTAGTTGAGGATTACAATGATGAAAAAGATAAAGAACTTTTGGAAAAAGTTGGGGTAAGCATTTAGAATTATTTCCGTTTAATAAATTACACAACAATTTATCATACATCTTCCATACTTTTCTAGCTTTACATTATTAAAAAACCCGAAATTGAAGATTTATATACAATCGAAGAATGTGAAGAAAAGGAAAAGCTGGCAAAAACCTTTGCAAATGCCTGTAAACCATTTTGTAATGTCTTTAGCAATAAACAACCCGAAACGGAAGACACCTTTAGCCTGTTAACGAAAAATGTCAATGAAACATTACGACTAGATTTACAGCTATGCGATATGAAACGTTTGGTAAATCTAATTGTTGTTTGGTATGCCAATTGCTATACGAACAAATTAATTGAGAAAAACACCATACCACCAGCCGTCAATAAGTATTTGCTAATGTTCTTCTATGTACCGAAAACTGCCAGACGTATATACTACTGTGAGTTTTGTGAGGAACATTTAAATACCGAACATCGTTATAATACACATCGTATTAAACATACCGGTGCCATGTATCCGTATCACTGTAAAAAATGTAATATGGGTTTTGGTCGTTTAAATCCGCTGAAGGCTCATGAAAGCCATTGCAGTGGTAAAGAACAGGAGGTATCTTCTTCATTAAAAGTACAACATATAAAAGCCATTGGCCGTACCAAAGAAATTGCCGGCAATATGAAAGTTGAAAATTCTGTTGTACGAACTTCATATGCATGTGCAAAATGTAATATTCTATTTGATAATCAAAATGAAATGAATACCCATTTGGCGACATGTTCTAGGGCGCTGCGGCGTCAACCTAAAATGTGTACACCAAGGCCAAAACAAAAAGTTGAACCGTATTCGAAAAAATAGATTTTAGTGTTTCCAAAAAATTACTTTTAAAATTATTTGTTATATATTTTTGTCGATTAAAATTAATTACTTTTTTTAATAATATAAAGAATTTATATATAAATGTTACTCTTGCCATTTCTGGAGCTAAGTATAGTGACATGTTTATATTTTATATATCTTTTTTATAAACTCGTAGATGTTTTTAACTGTCATGTCTATGATTTAATTAATTACACTTACAGTGTAAGAATTAATTGTTTTTTCGTCTTTCTTTTTCTGGGAAATTCCATTTATTATTTTTAGAATAACACAAATAAACGTATGTATGTGTATATGTTACATTTGTAATGTACTTTATGTAAAAGTGTTTTTTTTTTTTTATTTTTTCATATTGAGATCATGAATTGATAGTCCTTAATAAAACAAATTTAAAAATATCACCTCCTAATAAGGACGTTTTTTTAAAACCTAAAGAAGAGATTTTTTTAAATATATTTTTGATGTACTAAAATAAGCGCCGATTTTGAATTTTGTTTTCATTATTTAAAAAAGAAGAGCCTCTGTCTTATTATTACTGGAAAAGTACCTAATGTTTCGAATTATACAAATAAAATATTTGATAGAAAATCAAAACTAAAACTACAAAAAATATTTGCTGGAACAAAAATATATTTTTGGACAAAAATCAAAAAGAAAAAAATATGTTGGACAAAAATCAGAAAGAAAAAGAAATAAAAATGTTTTGGACAAAAATATATTTTAGAAAAAGAGGACCAAAATGGATCGGGGTAGTGCCCTTAAATAAATTAACTACGATGGGTAAAAGAAGTAAAAAGAATAAAGTTACGGTGCAGGGAGGTAATAACCCAGTACCGGCGGCAATTGTTGCACCTGCAACGTCATCCTGGGATGCGACGCATATGCACACCATTTTCAATGGGGTAGCAAGGACACTAATAAATGAGGTGAGTCCATTTTCGATTTCATTCTATCCTATAATTTACGTATATGTAATAGGGGTAGCGATCCGACCTTTAAAATTAGGGATAGAGAGGAGGTCATTGACTTAACCCTCTCAAATCTAGGTGACTCCGTCATCAGCAATTGGAGGGTATCTTACGAATGTTCCTTTTCGGATCATTTAAAGATACCACAGCCTTGTCGGAATCCAAGGAGAACAAACTGGGAGAAATTCACGAAGCTAATGAACTCCCAGCTGACTCTTAATACAAACTTAGGAACAGCTGTGGAACTTAACGGGGCTGTGGACAATTTAACGGACGATCTTCTTAGATGCCATAAGGAATCCTGTCCGCTTACATACCCTGGGAAAAAATCTCAGCCAGTGTGGTGGAACAAGGAACTTGGTGAGCTCAGAAAAGCGACCAGACGACTGTACAACAGGGCGCATAAATCTAAACTCGACATTGATTGGAACTCCTACAGAGCTAGTTTCAACAAATACAAGAGTGAGATAAAACGCGCAAAGAAAAAGTCTTGGATAAATTTCTGTGAGTCAAAAGAAGGAGTCAACGACGCTGCTAGGTTTCGAAGGCTACTCTCCAAGGATCCGAAGTCCATCGAAAGTATCAAGAAGCAGGATGGAGCGTGGACGGACTCTGGTTCTGAGGCTCTTAATCTCCTAGCTGAGACTCATTTGCCAGGTTGCAAAGATATGGATACCATCGACGGTGAACGTGATGACACTCAGTCTCTTGTGACTCCGGATTTGAATCTCATTGGCAAGGTGACTAACAAAAATAAGATACGATGGACAGTCAATACATTCAAACCGTATAAATCACCAGATGGAATCTTACCGGCGATGCTTCAATTTGCCTCGCCAAGTATATATCTGATCCTTGAGTGGATCTATACGGATCTATGGAACGAGGTAAAGGTTACTTACATTCCCAATGCGGGGAAACCAAGCCACTCTGCACCAAAGGACTATAGACCCATTAGCTTATCATCCTTTCTCCTCAAGACTGTCGAAAGACTGATCGACCTGGAGATTAGGAGTCGTATAGACACCACCTCTCTCAGCAACGCACAACATGCATACATAAATGGCAAGTCTGTAGAATAAGCAATGCACGACGTGGTAGGGTAAATTGAGAGGAATATGGAAAATTCAAACTTTACGCTGGCCGCCTTCCTAGATATAGAGGGAGCCTTTAACAACGTTAAACTTGAATCCATAAACCATTCACTTAAAGGAGTTGGCATACCTGAAACCCTTACATATTGGATAGATAAAATGCTAAACAGCAGAATTATAAATTCAAGTGTGGGGGATACAAAAATCAGAAAAACAGTAACTAGAGGTACACCTCAGGGAGGGGTGCTCCCGCCGTTGCTATGGCTATTGGTAATTAATTATATACTGATGGAACTGGACGGGAAAGGTATCAAGTTGTAGCTTATGTGGACGACGTGGTGATTGATGGTGATTGATATCCGGAAAATTTCCGTTAATCTCGGAGATTATGCAAAGAGCCTTACTGACGCTGTCGCATTGGGCCAGAGCGAATGGCCTTGGTGAAAATCTAACAATGACTGAACTGGTAATGTTCACTAGGAAGCGTAAGCTCGGCGTTTTTGCTCCACCAACACTGGATGGAGTGCAACTTCATCTATCTCCAGAAGCAAATACCTTGGTACAACCCTGGACTGTCAACTACGATGGAATAGGAACGCTGAGGAACGGGCGAAGAGAGATCTGATTGCACTCTATGCATGCAAGAACTCCATTGGGAAAAGCTGGGGGCTAAAATCATCGACTATACACTCGTTGTATAACACTGTGGTAAGGCCCATCCTATCCTATGTTTTTTTTTACAGTAAATGTAGCAAAATAAAGAAAATAAAAGATGTTTTTTTTGTATTTTACGAATGGCTTTTATTTTTTAAAAGTATTTATTAAAGAATTATGCATTTTGAACCTACATAAGGCGCAGATTTCTAAACTAATTTTTTCCTCAACCTACATAAGGCGTGGATTTTTAAAATATTTTTTCTGAGACCTGTATATATACAACTCTGTTGGTCCTTGAAAAAATCATTTTGTTTTAAAATACCCATTAAAAAATATTTATTTAATTTTTCTGAAATGTTGTTCTGCCTTTACACATAAATGTTTATGCTGAATATATATATATATATATATATATTTTACACAATATTTTTTCATAGTTTTTTTTTCTTCTTAAATTAATGGCAATAAACTTGAGTCTACTAAAAGGCTAGCTAGTCTAGCCTTTGATTTCTTATTTTAATTAATCCCCATAGTCATTTTTATTTTATGTGCTGCGACAGTGTAATATTGCAACAACATACATACATATTTACTCCCACACGTCTAGCACAAAATTAATGAAGTGTGGGGCCAATATTTTTATGTTCAACACAAAAATGTTTTTCTTTCGATGACACAAAACAATAAACATGGATATTAGGTATATTTATGTGTATATATCTTTACATATATATATATAAACACACTCTACTTACTATTATAGGCCTTTCCGGGCACATAGCCACTTGGGCCATCAGCCACAATTAGTCTGTAACCATTGTCGCCGCGTGTGCGCCTTCCATGCGGCAAATGTGTTGGAGCACGAGTGCAGCCATTGACATATGTCACACAAATCACAGCGATTAGGCAAAAATAGAATAGTAGTCCGGCTGAACGGTTAGCCAGCAGCATTTTAATTAAACACTAAAAAAATAAAATAGTGGAAGGAAAAAAAATATAGAATATTTTCAACACCATGGAATGAAGAAGAATGATTGATGGGAGATTTTTTTTTTGTATTTCATTTCTAGAACATCACAATATTGAAATTTTTTTGGAATATTTGAAATGATAAGACACTATATTTTTCTTATATATGTATTTTTGTTTTAATTTTTTTATTATTCAACTTATTTTTTCACTACTTATCACTTGTCTGCCAGTTGAGTATTATCACTTTTTCAAAACAAGAAAATTGCAACTTCTTTAGGAATACGATTTATTATACATATATTTTTTTAAATATGCTCTGCAATAATTTTTTAAGCCATCAACCTTTTAAGAGCAACCGTTTGTGTTTGTCGGTTTTCAATTGTGTGTTGTGATAATTGTTTTGATTCGTTTTTATTTTTTTTATTTTATTTCACTTCACTTATTTTTCCTTTTATTTGAAAATTTTCTACCGTACCGTATCCACCAGACAACAGCGAGACCAGAGAAGTTGATTGAAGAACGCACACGAGATGACTGATTCGAAATTCTTTTTGGATTTTTGTGTTTGCATCTCCAACAGCGAAGACAATATTTTTTTTTTATAGTTTTGAGATGGGAAAATATGAAATTCATATCTCTGCAGACACTAAGAGAGAGATGTTCTCAGAGGCGCCACAATAATTGGTAAGAGGGGAATATAGAAGGCAATAAATGGTAGGAGGGGAAGACAGAGTAGAGTGGTGATGTGGGTATGTATTCAAGTTTGTTGTAAAATGTTTTATAAAATTGATTTGAAAATTTTGAATATATTTTTATAAATATTTTTATAATAGATAAAAAAAGGTAAAGAAATTAGTAAAGTTGGACTGAGCCGACTGTATAATAGCCTTCACCATTTTGGGCATTTTCTACATATGTATCCTTACAATTGCATATCAATGTTCCCTCGAAGGACCATACTCATGTCTTTCTGCAACTTATGATCAATTTAATTTCATTCTGGCAGATTTAGAGTCATCTGCTTTCCATGGGACACATCACTTAGCACTCATCATTCTAGACTCAATTCAGTACGCTATACCAAATTTCGTGCAAATCGAAACATATATGGGAAATTACAAAATTCTTTTAAAATTCCATTAAAAAAAAAATTAAAAAATTTTTTGCGAGCACATTTATGGTATATGGTACATAGGTTAAGAAAAATATGCTGATTCGAAATCTGTTCGCGTTCACAAATTCGGATGCTGCGCACAAAAGTTATAGCGGTTTTAAATATTTTAAATATAATTTAAATATAAATTAAATTAATTCCCATTTGTTGTAATTCGCGAATTTAATCACAAATGGATAAACATATTTGTTTTCTTTGCATACTTGTCAAATCAAATTGAAATACGGTATAATAGACGCGAAAAAAATAGAAGCATTAAGATATCGGAAAATAAAATAAATTAATTTTTTAATGAAGACAAAACGTTTATTTGAATTTTCGATTTTTTAGTATGGATGAGGTAATGCGGTTTTGCCTTAATCTTCTAAAATATACGACGCTTTCTTCTGCAAATTCTTGTAGATGATTGTTAAATATCGGTAGATTATAAAAAATATAAAAATGTCTATATACATTTTGCAATTACAATTCATAAAAATTATCAATATTAAAAAGCATGCAATTCGCGTATTCGTGGAAATCAGTTGTTGCGCATGCGGTTTTCGTATAAACCGAATTAATCTCTTCCAACAATTATGAATTTTTCGATGTTTCATTTCGCGGCCAAAGTGTGCCGCTCGATGCACTTTACTATGCAGAAACCGTAAAAATGGCTATAAATGACGCAATGTGTATAAGATTTTTATGCGCATCAGATTTCAGTAATCTCCAATGAAAATACGCAAAAGTACATCTATTTTAATAGAATTGGTTAAGCACCGCGGATGTGCCACCACAATCAATTTTGGATTAAATACGCATATTATTCGCGTATCAATGTATTTATGACCTATTTTCACACAGATTCGCGAATATGATTATGCAAGCATGAATGTAGGTAAAATCAATTCGAAGAAAAAAGCGATTATATACGCGAATTTGTCAAAATAAGTTTTTGCAGTTTTTCCTACATTCAAAGTACCTATATCCGCCGTTTTATTGGGCGGAATTGAACATGGCTGGGCTCATTGGATTCGGCACATAAAAAAACTAAAATCACGCGGGGTTCAACTGCATTTAAGTGGCCTTTTTAAATTTAGACTCAAAAAATAGGTTTTTTATAAAAATTTACGCACCCAATTTTCGTCTTTGGAATCCAATTCCAAAGAACCTACAGTGGGCACATTCATGAGATATACACTAAACAAAGCAAAATAACGAGTTCTACAATCCTATAATCAGTTTAGCGTATTATCTGGATGCGCGTCCTGATTATAAGAAATGTTCAAAAAACACCGAAAATCCGGCTTCAAAATCTCAGCATCCGTTTTTGGTGGATGCAGTGATTATATCGAAAAATCATACATTAGAACCATATTGTCCATGGGGTATTTTGCAACTTAGTCACTGATCACATGTTCGTGCGTTGTGTATTTTAGCCACAAATCAGGAAAGAACACAAAAAAACTCGTTGGCTTCAACATATTTTCACCCATTTTTTTACATTACCACAATCACAGCTTCCACCCAACATATTAATTATTACCAATATTTTCAGATTTTGACAAGAACACTTCATTTTATAGAAATGAATTAAAATAATATGCAATATGTTCATATTTCGCGAGTTATAATCTTGCAAACCTCAGCTTCAAGGAATTTAAAAGATTTTTGTAATTTCCCATATATGGACTTTGGTGCACCATTTATCTTAAATCGGACGAAAATATATATGGGAGCTATATCAAAATCTGAACCGATTTTCACGAAACTTAGCACACATCATTCCCGGCTTCATTCAGTATGCTGTGCCAAATTTCGTGCAAATCGAAAGATATTTTGGGACTTTGGTACACATTTTACATTAAATCAGAACAAACTCTATATGGGAGCTATATATAAATCTGAACCGATTTTCACGAAACTTAGCACACCTCGTTCTGTGCCAAATTTCTTGCATATCGAAGAATATATAGTGTCTTTGGTTCATCAATGACATTAAATCGGACGAAATTATATATGGTAGCTATATCTAAATTTGAACCGATTTTCACGAAACTTAGCACTTTTTTAAAAAAGTCGAAAGATATTTAGGGACTTTGGAGCACCATTTACATTAAATCGGACGAAAAAATATATGAGAGCTATATCTAAATCTGAACCAATTTTCACGAAACATAGCACACATCATTCTAGGCTTTACTTAGTACGCTGTGCCAAATTTCGTGCAAATCGAAAGATATTCAGCGACTTTGCTCCACCATTTACATAAAATCGAACGAAAATATATATGGGAGCTATATCTAAATCTGAACCGATTTTGACGAAACTTAGCACGCACTAATCTATACCTAATTCAGTACTCTGTGCCGAATTTCGGGCAAATTTGGTACACCATTTACCTTAAATCGGACGAAAATATATATGAGAGCTATATCTAAATCTCAATCGATTTTACCCTATTTCAATAGGGTTCGTCCATGGACCAAATAAATGACCTGAGCCAAATTTCATCCAATTCGAATCATAAATGCGAACTGTACTTTGTTAACAAAAATACATGGACGGACGGACGGACATACGTAAATCGACTCAGAAAGTGATTCTATGCATATTCATAAAAGGAACCATGGGTCTATCTCGATTCCTTTTGCCTGTTACAAACATATGGACAAAGACATAAGGCGTGGTTTTTAAAATAATTTTTTTTTTCAACCTACATAAGGCGTGGATTTTTAAAATAATTTTTTTTTCTCAACCTACATAAGGCGTGGATTTTTAAAATAATTTTTTTTCAACCTACATAAGGCGTGGATTTTTAAAATAACTTTTTTCAAACTTCATAAGGCGGGGATTTTTAAAATAATTTTTTTTTCAACCTACATAAGGCGTGGATTTTTAAAATAATTTTTTTTTCAACCTACATAAGGCGTGGATTTTTAAAATAATTTTTTTTTCAACCTACATAAGGCGTGGATTTTTAAAATAATTTTTTTTTCAACCTACATAAGGCGTGGATTTTTAAAATAATTTTTTTTTTCAACCTACATAAGGCGTGGATTTTTAAAATAATTTTTTCTGAGATCTATATAAGGCGTGGATGCTACGTCTCTGACATTGAAACGAGATTATAAAAAGCTAGCTTAAAGAGAAAATAGGGTTTCTATTCAATTTTTAGCAATTTTATTAAAAAAGGCTGCTGATGAAGGTCAAAACGAGAAAAAAATACTGAAATGATAAAGCAAGAAATTAAAAAAATATTAGATTAGAATTTAAAAATAAAATATATGCGGAAACAAAATTATCTCCATGCAGAAAAATGTCTCGGAGATGGAAGAGGAAATTAGACCAAATATTCTGTTGGAAAAAAATACTAAAAAAAATTATAGAACAATTTGTACCCTATAAATAATATTAATAATAATTATTATTTTTTGTCGAAAAAAATCAATACACTAGATTTAAAAAATTTTTAACCCAATATTATTTTGCTAATTTGTAATAGCAACAATGTTTTTTTATAGTTTTTTTTTACTGTTGATGATAGTCAATTGAATTATTATGATTATTTTCAATTGTTTTGTTGATGATGTCTGTCTGTAATTGAAATAATCAGAAAAATTCAATTTGCCTTCGATTCAATTCGATTCGATCTTTTCTATACACAGAAGAAGAAACGAAAGAATAAGATTGTTGTGCCTAGCGTAAGTGACAGCTAGATCGCGAAAGTGACCTTAGAGTTCAATTTATAAACAGCAAAGAGAATACAAGTCGCTGATAAAGAAAACAAATTGAAATAATATGGAAATAAAACAAAAAACGAATTATATAAAATTAGGTTAAAAAAAATTTGAATTGAATATTAAAAATTGCATGGAAATAAAATACATTTAATAAATCATAAAAAATGGAAATTATTTTAAAAATCCACGCCTTACGTAGGTTGAGGAACAAATTATTTTAAAAATTCCACCTTGTGCAGGTCTCAGAAAAAAATTATTTGAATTTAGTTGATCGCTTCAGTTCGACCTAATGCCTACCCACCTTTACCCAGTATTTCAATTAAAGTATTAAAAAGTTATTTTTTCTGTTATTATTTTATTTATTAAAACATTTACATTTTTTTATTTAAAATATTTGTTTTGTTTGTTCATCTATTTATTTTCAATATATTTTTTTTATTATTTATTTTAAATGTGTATACAATTTATTTTCAATAAATGTGTGTGTGTATTTTCCGCAGCTCTCTTCTCATCTAACTTAGTAATGGTTTTAGCCTAAATAATAATAATATCATATATAAATAAAGGGCAATTAAAAAATAAAAACTTATAATAATCAGAAAATATATATGAAATCTTTATTTTAATCGATATTACAGTCCATCCATATAATTTAATGTTTGGAGGATTATTTCATGCAAATCTTGACCTTAATTGCCTATCAAATGTTCAATCCAATTTTGGCATATTCATTTCAACATTTCGAAATTTTTTCCAATGTGACAATTGAAGATGAGCTGGTGATTTATTTCAAATTACAAAAAATAAAATTTTACAAACATCTCTAATCCGAACCAATTTCCTTTCGAATATATTACGATATATTTCGAAAAAAAACCCTAACTGTCCCTAATATATATTTTCTATTAAAAATTATTTTGGATTTTTTCGATTCTTAATGAATTTGGCTTGCTTGTTTTGTGTTCTGTTCTTCAACAGTATGTAAGGTTATATCGCGAATTTGATATTTTTGATTTTAGCTTAAAAAATAGCTTTAATGATGTTGTTAATAATTTTTTTGTTGTTCTTGTTGTTTTACTTAGTGATAGAATGATACATAATAATAGAATACTTGTATGCATGCTAAATATCATTTGTTATTTAGGAATCATAGTTATATATATAATTGTGAAATAAATAATACCTATATTTTCTTTTAGTTTTATAATAATTATAATTTTTATTAATTAATAAAATTAATATATGAAAATAATAATAATAAATATCACCCCATTGTTTTTTTAATAACGCAATTAAATCACAATAAAAACAATAAAAATTAAAAAGAATATTATTCCAAAAATATATATTATAATAGATATTTTTTTGAAAAAAAATAATATTTTAATTTTTTGTATTATTTTTTATTTTTAAATTTAAAGAATAGTTAAAAAATTATAATTACAGTTAAAAAATAATTATAATTTGTGAAAAAAATTAACTATGATTTAAATTTAAAATACAAAAATAATAACATTGAACATTGTCTGTATGCGTGTATATTTTACGAAAATTATTTAAACACAATATAAATAAGTAATAATTATACATAATTTGTAAAGTATATTAAATAATTTACATGAAAAAAAATATATTTTTATTTTAAATAATTCGAATTAAAAAATAAATAAAGCATTGAAAAATAAAACATATGTTTCACCAATTTTATATCAACTATAAATATTGTATTTTCAATATTTTTTTAATACACAATTTTAATTTTACATTTAAAAAACATATATATAATAAAAAATACTTTCACATAAAAATAATAACAAAAAAATATAAAAAATAAATTAAAAAATATATATATTCTGAATAAAAACATATATTTGCCTAAGCTCTGCAACTAAGCATGATGACTATAGCTGATTTTGGCAATCTTCAATTTATTCGGTGATCTTGTTTTCAAAAATTAATTCCATTTTTTGTGTGAGTTTTCTTTTTCTTAATAAAAAAATAATGTAATGAGAAACTGAAAAAATGATTTAATACTAAAAGGTTAATATCGGCGTTTCACGGTGATCCAACAAATCTGAAAAGAGAAGAGAGAGAGGTGAAAATTAAAAAAATATTAATTTTTTAGGGTAGATATACCCTGTGGATTTTTTAAAGAATGTCTTTTGAGGGTCATATCTAAGGCGTGGATTTTTTAAAGAATATCTTTTGAGGGTCATATCTAAGGCGTGGATTTTTTAAAGAATATTTTTTGGGGTCATATCTAAGGCATGGATTTTTTATACCCTTCACCACACTGTGGTCCAGGGTAATATGTCTTTGTGCATATTCCTTTTGAGAATATGCATAGAATCACTTTCTGAATCGATTTATGCATGTCCGTCTGTAGATTTTACAATTACAAACAAAGTACAGGTCGCATTTATGATCCGAATTGGATGGAATTTGGCACAGCTCACTTATTCGACCCAAGGACGAACCCTATTGAAATTGGGAAAAATCGGTCCAGATTTAGATATAGCTCCCATATATATTTTTGTCCGATTTAATGAAAATGGTGTACCAAAGTCCCTTTATATCCTTCGATTTGCACGAAATTCGGCATAGCGTACTGAATTATGTCTAGAATGATGTGTGTTAAGTTTCCCAAAAATCGGTCCATATATATATATATGTATATATTTTCGTCCGATTTAAGGTAAATGGTGCCTCAAGGTTCCTATATATCTTTCGATTTGAACGAAATTTGGCACAGCGTACTGAATTAGGTCTAGAATGATGTGTCTTTAATTTCGTGAAAATCGGTTTAAATTTAGATATTGCTCCCAATATATATTTTCGTCCGATTTTATGTAACTGGTGCCTCAAGGTCCCTATATATCTTTCGATTTGAACGAAATTTGGCACAACGTACTGAATTAGGTCTAGAATGATGTGTCTTTAATTTCGTGAAAATCGGTTTAAATGTAGATATAGCTCCCATATATATATATATTCGTCTGATTTTAGGTAAATAGTGCACCAAAGTCCCTATATATGCTTCGATGTGCACGAAATTTGGCATAGTGTGCTAAATTATGTCTAGAATGATGTGTGTTGAGTTTCCTGAAAATCGGTCCAGATTTAGATATAGCTCCCATATATATTTTTGTCCGATTTAATGTAAATGGTGTACCAAAGTCCCTATATATCATTCGATTTGCACGAAATTTGGCACAGCGTATTGAATTGAGTATAGATAGATAGGTGGTAGGTTTCGTGAAAGTCGGTTCAGATTTATTTATAGCTCCCATATATAGTTTCGTCCGATTGGCATAGCGTGCTGATTTGGGTTTAGAATGGCGTGTGTTAAGTTTTCTTGAAATCGGTTCAGATTTGGATATAGCTCCCATGTATAATCCCGTCGGATTTCAAGTAGATGGTGCACTGAAATTTCTGCGTTTTTCCGATTGTTACGAAATCTAGTACACCTTAAAGATTTGGGACTAGAATGTCGTGTGTCAAGTTTGAGGTAAATCGCTTCAGATTTAGATATAGCTCCCATATTTAAATTCGTCGGATTTCAGGTAAATGACGAACCAAAGACCATATATTTGTCTGATTGTTAGTAAATTTAGTATAGGTTAGCGAATTGGGACTAGAGTGACCTGTGCCAAATTTGATGTAAATCGCTTCAGATTTGGATATAGCTCCCATATATAATTTCGTCGGATTTCAGGTAAATGGAGCTCTGAAGTATCTGCGTTTCTTCGATTGTTACCAAATTTGTCATAGGATACCGAATTGGGACTAGAATGACATGTGCCAAGTTTGATGTAAATCGCTTCAGATTTGGATATAGTTCCCACACACACAATTTCTTCGAAATTCATTAAAATGGTGCCCCATTGTGCCCCAAATATTTCCGATTGACCCGACTTTTTTATAGGGTATCAAATGGTGCTAAATTTGAATTAAATCGCTTCGATTTGTATATAGCTCCCATATATAATTTTGTCAGATTTCAAGACCCAAACCTATGGCCTTGTTTGTCTGATTGTCACAAAATTTTGTATGGTCTATTAACACGTTGACGGACAGTTGCGTCTATAGCAGTCAACTTCAAGTTCACTATGTGACATGACGGCTATAGCAGCACAAATGTGCATTTACCAGCGTACAAGTAGAAGCCTAGTGTCATGTTTTCGAATTTCACTTGTTTCTACTGTCCGTCAACGTGTTAAATTAAGTCTAAAATCATGTTTGATTTTATTCGCTTCAAATTTAGATATAGCCCCTCTATAGAATTTCTTCCGATTTCATAGAAATTGGTTAAAAAAATCCGCAAATTTTATTTCGATTGGAGACGAAATTTTGCCTAGAGCACCAAATTGAGTCTATAATGCATGTTAAGCCATGTTTGCTTTGAGTCGGTGCAGTCTTCAGGGGGTATATAGAAGAGATTAATTACTATATAGAAAATGTTTATATCGATTCTGTCCTCACCTTTGGCAATACTCCACCAGGGCAGTGTCACATATGTAAGGAATGCATTTAGCGGAGTCGATTGTTGGCGTCGATTTTCCTTCCAAAAATGAAAGGATTGTGCAAAGCCGCGACTGGCCCACAGCGGATTGTAAGCACCATCATCAAGTTCTGAAATAGAGAAAAACAAAATAAAAAAGTTAAAAATAAATTCAAAATCAAAATAAAAATTAAATTCAATTTTGTTTTTCAATTCCCTTAACTAAAACATAACCTAAAAATGTTTTTTCTTGTTTCACCTTGTAAAGCCTTTTTCGATAGATCACACCAATAATAGATGTTGGTGCCATCGGGGGTGCGACGTTTGGGCACCAGCGTAAGGGCTCGATTGTAGAATGCCTGCATTGCAGCGGTACGTTTGGTACGCGGCAAGGTGGCCGACATTTGTCCCATATCCACAATATTGGCACTATTTAACATGGGCGGTGATAGCGGTGAGGTATTTAAAGATGCTGAGGCTGAATTGAGATTGCCATTGCAATCGTTCAAAGAGGATGGACGTTTGGAGGGGCTGCTGCTGTCGTCATTATTGTGTATGGTGGCATTCGACGAATTGGACGATGAGTTGTTGTCGATAATATTGACATTTATTTCTTGTTGTTGTTGGTCTTTTGGATCCTTGGAATCGTCTTCATCGCTGGTGCTGGTGGTTTGAGTTTGTAATGGATGGCTGTCTGCGGTTACAGGTACACGAACACATTTTTCAAATTTATAAGGTTTCGTGGCATCTTCATCTATGGTTCCTCCTGGTAAATTTGGCTGCGGAGATACTGACAGGGGTGATGTGCTTTGCTCCACCACGGGTAATTCTTCTTTGCCACGAACCGTTATCAAAGAATCGGTTTCGGTTAGAATTATTATTTTACCACCACCTCCGCCACCATCAGAGGCTTGGGAAATGTCACCACCATTTAATGAGATGGCATCATCGGCAATTTCATATTCTTGGCAGGAGCCAGTGGAATCTGCCGTGGTGGCCATGGTGTTGTTTGTGGCTTCAGTTTTGAGATCATTTGCCTTGGGGCTTTCCCCTTTATTGCCATTGGAAATGGTTTCCTTTTTCTTAGAATTTCCCGATTTTGTTTTATCATTGACTGAGCTATTGGTTGAGGAGATGGAGGTGGATGATGAACGATTGCCGCGTAATTTTTTGGGTGATACCTTGGCTAAAAGGCTGCTGGTTTTCGAAACCTTTTCTTTGCCACGTTCCTTGGGCGGGGAGTCCTTATCTTTTTCTTTTTCTTTCTCCTTCTCCTTGGTTTTGGTCTTGGCATCTTTTTTATTGCTTGTGGAGATTTCAGGTTTTTTCATTTTCCTATCGGCAGCCGTTAGGGAGGACGAACGTGTCACACTGCTTACCAAGGGCTTGCGTTCATTAAATTTCAGGCTACCTCTTTTGGTAACCACCAATTCACTTTCCACACTGAGTATAGTTTTGGGTTTGGCCTTAAATTTCCTATCGGGCATTTTATTGAGACAGGCCGGTGTCTCATTGGCAATATCACAGGTTGGACAATAGACCTGAGACATTTGTGGGGTATTTTTGTCGGAATTACCACCCCAACGTTTTTTACATTTCTTGCCGGATTTAAAACAATTGCCACCACAACCAGTGGTCTTGCCATTATTGGAGCCAGGTGAGGGTAGGGTAATATCCACTGCCTCCACAGCATCTTGTATGGGATCATTATTGGGTGGTGACACAATGCTAAGCGACATAACATCCCCACCACCCTCCTTTTTGCCATCCTCTGTTGCCGTTTGGGGTTCATTTAATAATGGTTCCGTTTCATTTGGTTCTCTATCAGCCTTTGTTGTGGTTGCCTCCCCCATCGTTGTTTTGTGGTTTTTAGTCTCTTCTAATTCTTTTTGTTTCATTTGATATTCTTCACACTTGGGATTTGTATGAAGTTTTGCCTCAGATGCCGAGAAAGCAGGATGGTCATCTACAAAGATATTTGATATCGAATCATTTGTAGTGTTTTTGAATTTGATTTTTTTGCACACATTCATCTTTCAGTTTTTTATTTTATTTTTTCAAAATTTCTAAATAAATATATAAATAAAAAATAAATTTAAGAAAATAAATAAAAATTAAATAATAAATAAATACAAAATTAAAAAAATATATTGCAAATAATTATTAAAAAAATTATGTGAAATAATGAGAGCGAGAGAGAGGGAGAGAGCTTTATGATATGCTTCGATTTCTTTATGTGTGGTACTGTGTTGTAATAATTGCATGTGGCATTGAAAAATTAGAGGGAGAGAGCTAGGTAGGAAGAAGCAGGACAGGACAAGAGAAAAGAGAGTGAGGATTTTTAGGGACAGGGGAGTAGGGAGTGTGAGGAGTTTTTGGTTTATAATATTTGCAAATTCTATTTTAAATGTACTTTTTTTGGAAGCTACTGCAGATATGACATGCATTGAATACTTAGAAAGGATATATGTTCGGAACCTATCTAAAAGTCCTAAAATACAGAATAATAGGGAATATCGTTATATGGGGGCTATACTAAAAAGTGGGCCGATAGCATGGTATGGACATTTGCTACCCTATTGGAACTCAAAGTACCAAATTACAGCCAATTCGGTTCAAAAACATGGTCAAAAATCCCCAAAATACAGTATATTGGGAATTACCGTTATATGGTGGCTATGCTAAAAAGTGGACCTACATCGATAATTTTTGGTTGGGAGATTTGCTATTCAATAGGAACACAAAATATCAAATTACAGCTAATTCGGCTCAAAAAAAGTGTCAAAAATACCGAATAAGAGGGGTTTGCTGTATGGGGGCTATTCTAAAAAGTGGACCGATATCGACAATTTTTGGTTGGGAGATTTGCTACTCTATGGGAACTCAATGTATCAAATTACAGCCAATTCGGTTCAAAAAACGAGTCAAAATCCCCCAATACCGAATATTGGGGAGTACCGTTGTATGGGGGCTATTGAAAAAATTAGACCGATATCTATTATTTTTGGTAGGTAGATTTGTTACACAATGAGAACAGGAAATACCAAATTACAGTCAATTCTGTTAAAAAAAAAACGTGGCAAAAATATCGAATAATGGTGGTACCGTTATGTGGTGGATATGCCAAAAATTGGACCGATATCAATCATTTTTGGTAGGGAGATTTGCTACCTAATGAGAACACAAAATGCCAAATTACAGATAATTCGATTAAAAAACATGGCCAAAATCCCCAAAATACCGATTAAAGCGAAGTACCGTTATATGGAAGCTATGCCAAAAATTAGACCGATATCGATCATTTTTAGTAGGGAGATTTGTTACCTACTGAGAACACGAAACACCATTCGGATAAAAAACAAGGCCAAAATCTCCAAAATATCGAATATAGAGGGGTACCGTTGTAAAAAAATGGACCAATATCGATAATTTTTGGTAGGGTTATTTGCTACCCAATGAGAACACAAAATATCAAATTAGAGCCGATTCGGTTCAAATAACATGTCAAAAATCCCCAAAATACCGAATATTGAGGAGTACCGTTACATGGGAGCTATCCTAAAAATCAGACCGATATCGATAATTTTTGGTAGGAAAATTTACTACCCAATGAGAACACAAAATATCAAATTAGAGCCGATTCGGTTCAAATAACATGTCAAAAATCCCCAAAATACCGAATATTGAGGAGTACCGTTACATGGGAGCTATCCTAAAAATCTGACCGATATCGATCATTTTTGGTAGGAAAATTTACTACCCTATGAGAACACAAAATACCAAATTACAGCTAATTCAGTTAACAAATTTGCCAAAAATCCCCAAAATACCGAATAATGAGGGGTACCGTTATATGGGGGCTATGCTAAAAATTTAACCGATATCAATAATTTTTGGTAGGAAAATTTACAACCCAACGATATCACAAAATACCAAATTATAGCCAATGCGATTAATAAATTTGCCCAAACTCTTTAAAATATCGCATAATGTGGTGTGGTTATATGGGGCTACCCCTTCAGCTCGTCTATAAATACTCCCTTCAGCTGAACTATAAGGACTGTCTTTTGTTCCTTCATAAAGACTCCCTTCAGCTCGTCTATAAAGACTCCCTTTCAGCTCGTCTATAAAGACTCTCTTTCAGCTCGTCTATAAAGACTCCCTTTCAGCTCGTCTATAAAGACTCCCTTGCAGCTCGTCTATAAAGACTCCCTTGCAGCTCGTCTATAAAGACTCCCTTCAGCTCGTCTATAAAGACTCCCTTGCAGCTCGTCTATATAAATACTCCCTTCAGCTCGTCTATAAAGACTCCCTTTCAGCTCGTCTTTAAAGACTCCCTTTCAGCTCGTCTATAAAGACTCCCTTTCAGCTCGTCTATAAAGACTCCCTTTCAGCTCGTCTATAAAGACTCCCTTTCAGCTCGTCTATAAAGACTCCCTTTCAGCTCGTCTATAAAGACTCCCTTTCAGCTCGTCCATAAAGACTCCCTTTCAGCTCGTCCATAAAGACTCTCTTTCAGCTCGTCTATAAAGACTCCCTTTCAGCTCGTCTATAAAGACTCCCTTTCAGCTCCTCTATAAAGACTCCCTTGCAGCTCGTCTATAAAGACTCCCTTGCAGCTCGTCTATAAAGACTCCCTTGCAGCTCGTCTAAAAAGACTCCCTTGCAGCTCGTCTATAAAGACTCTCTTCAGCTCGTCTATAAAGACTCCCTTCAGCTCGTCTATAAAGACTCCCTTCAGCTCGTCTATAAAGACTCCCTTCAGCTCGTCTATAAAGACTCCCTTCAGCTCGTCTATAAAGACTCCCTTCAGCTCGTCTATAAATACTATCTGCAGCTCGTCTATGAACACTTCCTCTAGCTCGTCTGTATAAAGACACCCTTCCTTTTAGATCGCATAGTACTTCCTTCCACTATTGGGAGCGAATTTGATTAGGAAAATATTGAATTATAGAGGATTTTGTGTATCTCTGTATTAGCTAGCCGTGTGTATGTGTGTGAGTTTTCTTTTTTTGTGGGTGGAATGCATACTAAATCACACCAACAAATTTACGTACACATCAAAAATAAGTTTTTTTTTGAATTCTTACATATTTGTTTTGAAACAAAATTATAATAGCAGCTTTTTTGTATATATAGACAATATTATTATTTGTTTTTCTTATAAAGATATTATTTAAAAAATGTCTTTATTTAAGAACAACTTAGACTACCAAGAAAAAAATATACAAAAATAATTTTTTTATTATAAAAACAAAAATTAAAAAAATAGTCATTTGCATTTCAGCTAAAATAACAAAAAATAATATATAAAAATTAAAAAAAATGTATCTTTTTTATATATATAAATGTAAGGGGTGTAAGGGAAATCAAAACCAAAATTGAGAAAAAAGTAAAAGAAAAAGAAGTACAGAAGTTTGCAATACAATCTCTAAATACTTCTTTTTGTTGTTGTTAGAGATGTGTTTTTTTCATTTCATTTTCATTACAGATAAAGATGAATCCTGCTTTCTCGGCACAAAAAAATTATCTATAGAATAGATTGTTTTGAGGTTTGGTTTTTTTTGTTTTTCATTTTTTTCGGAAGGGATTTAGTTGCATTTACAAAAAAAATACGATTTTTTTATAAAGTTTGCATTACGAAATTGTTAGAAGAAAAATAATTCAAATAAATCTACGGGGTTTCAAAGTGTTGAATATTTTTCTTTTTTTTAATATAGTACAAGTGGTGTTTTGTTTTTGGTGTGGTATTTTTTGTTTGGTTATTTTCATTTTTTTTGTTATACATTTTAGGACAGGAATAAATTTAAAATAATTCAAAAAAGAAACAAATATTTGAAAATATACAATAAAACAAAAAAGAAAACATACAACGACAACAACAAACTTTACAAAAGCAGCAACAGCAAGTTTGAAAAGATAAATAATTATTTTTTAAATATACAAGCTCAATATTTTTTTAGATCGTGAAGAAGAAATGAAAACAATGATAAAGATATTTGAAAATTATTAAAAAAATAAATAAACATTTAATTTGAAAGTGAAACTGTATGATGAATGTGATGTGAATAAAATTGAATAATGTAATAAGTATTTTTTTATAAGTAAATATTTTACAATATTAATAGAGAGCGTGCTAGTTTGATAAAATATGCTTAAAAGGTTTGAATTGATTTTGAAATTATTTTTTACTTGGTGTACTAAAGGCTTCGTTCATAAATTAGCTGAAGGCGAGCTGAGGGCAGTCTTTATAGACGTGCTGAAGGCAGTCTTTATACCGCGAGCTGAAAGCAGTCTTTATAGACGAGCTGAAGGGAGTCTTTATAGGCGAGCTGCAAGGGAGTCTTTATAGGCGAGCTGCAAGGGAGTCTTTATAGACGAGCTGCAAGGGAGACTTTATAGGCGAGCTGCTAGGGAGTCTTTATAGACGAGCTGCAAGGGAGTCTTTATAGACGAACTGCAAGGGAGTCTTTATAGACGAACTGCAAGGGAGTCTTTATAGGCGAGCTGAAGGGAGTCTTTATAGGCGAGCTTAAAGGGAGTCTTTATAGACGAGCTGAAGGCAGTCTTTATAGATGAGCTGAAGACAGTCTTTATAGACGAGCTGAAGGCAGTCTTTATAGACGAGCTGAAGACAATCTTTATAGATCTTTATGAAGGGAGTATTTATATGAAGGAAGTCTTTATAGACGAGAAGGGTGGGAGGCTTTATAGGGGAATAAAGTAACTCTTTATAGGCGAGCTGAAGGGAGTCTTTATAGACGAGTTTAAGGTAGTCTTTATAGACGAGTTTAAGGGAGTCTTTATAGACGAGCTGAAGGGAGTCTTTATAGACGTGCTGAAGGAGATCTATATAGACGAGATGAAGGGAGACTGGAGGAAGACTTCTAGATGACCTGAAATGGAGGAACAAAAGGAAGTCTATAGACAAACTGAATGGGTGTCTTTATGGACGGGCTGAAGAAGGTCTTTATAGACGGACTGAAGGAAATCTTTATAAACGAGCTGAAAGACAGTCTTTATAGACGGGCTGAAGGGAGTCTTTATAGACTGAAAGGAGACTGGGGGAAGATTTCTAGATGAGCTGAAGTAGGTCTTTATGGTGGAAAAAAGGAAGTAGTCTTTACAGACGAGCTGTAAGGAGGCTTTTAGTCGTTCTAGGGAAGTCTTTATAGACGAGCTGGATGGAGTCTTTATAGACGAATTAAAGGAAGTTTTTCAAGGCAGGATAAGAAATTCTTTGTAGAGAAGCTAAAGGGAGTCTTTATAGACGAGCTGCAAGGGAGTTTATATAGATTAGCAGGTAGGAAACTTTATAGACCAGCTTGAAGGAGTTTTTTTTATAGATGAATAAAATTCATGGAGTCTTTGAAGACGGAGACCTTATAACACCAAGTATATATTTAGAATAATATATGATATTATGTACGTATGTATGTGTGATGGTTTGAAATTTGTAAAATATGATTTTGTATAAAAAAGCTTTGATTATAAATTTTACAAATTTTCGAAATAAATTTGATTATGTTTTAGAATAGTATGAAATAAAAAATAATTATGCAAAATATTATCATTATCAATATATATAAAATATTAATAATAATAAAAAAACAAAACAAAAAAATATTTATATAAAGCATATTGAGATTTGAAAAAGAAATACATGTTAAATAATTAAAAGAAATATATGATCACAATATTTACCATCTCTTAAATCGCCAGCCTCAATTTCAGATACTTCATTGGCCAGCGAATCCAGGCCTTCATTTTCCGATCTCGCCTTAGAACCAGCTGTACCAGCAGCTGATTCAGATGCAGTTTTTGTGCGCCATGCATAGCGTGAAAAATTATTTAAATTAGCACTGGGATCACTGAGGCGTCGCTGATGACGATATGTGCAATAGTCATCGTTTTCCTCCTCCCATTCATCCCACATGTCGGTGGCACAGAAACTAAATAATAAAAAAAAATATAAATAACTTATTAACTTCTATAAATAAAAACAATAATTTTTGCCACTAACCCTGGTTCACTGGTTGGTGTCTCCACACCAGAGCCTTTTGGCTTGGTTACAGCCATTTCTGCATGGCCCTTGCCCTGGGGTCCTTTCATGCGTACAAATTCACAGCGTGTCTGTACGCCGGCACCACTGCTAAATAAACCAAATGACATGCGTTGGGCTACTTTGGAACTTAGACTGGATTGCTGTAATATAGGATATGGGGAGAAGAAACCCTTTGAGTATCTAAATTTATATAGAAAAAATCGTAATGTTCTTACCCTTGAATCATAAACTTTTTTCAAAGCATCATAACGTATGGAACCCAAAAATATAACACCTTGGACAGCACCATCTTTATCATTGGCCACCAATTCCACACAGACCATTTCACCGTCTCTGACCAAGATATCGCTGAAGACCTAAAAAAATGGAAAAAGTAATAGAAAATTATACGAGCCGAAGGACCAACAAGGTGGAGGAAATCTTTATAGAAGAGCTGAAGGCAGTTTCTATAGACAAACTGAAGAGAGTCTTTATATAGGAACTGAAGGGTTTCTTTATGGACGAGCTGGAAGAAGTTTTTTTGGAGGAAGGGAATCTATATAGACGAGCTGAAGTTAGTCTTTATAGACGATCTGAAGGGAATTCTTAATGGATTAGTTAAAAGAGGACTCCAGATACGAACAGACATCTAGATCCTTCACTCTAGTTATTGTTATCGGTGATAGGCTGTGTTTCATTTCCTTACCTCATCAAAATTATCCACCATAAAACAAATATGAGGATATGTGATTTCTTCACCCTCCCCTTTGGTGTCCATTTTTCGGCGACTCGGTGAGGCATATACCCGCTGAGAATGTCTACGCAGCACCTGCAATTCTTTGGGTGAGGTTCGGGTGCATATCGCCAATGTTAAAGTATAATCAAATTGATGTATTATCATATTTAGGTAGACAGTTTCTTCCCAATCGACATCGGGATCACCGATGGGTAATTTACGTGAATCCTTACGGAAAACATCGACCTCAGTCTGAAAGAAAAATTCACAAAATATTTTATTAAACAATTTTTAACTTAAAAATCGATTTCGAATTTCTACTAACCTCATATTTTGGCATATGTCGGGAAGAGCTTTTAACATGTTTCTTACGTACGAAAAATAATAGATCATCTGAATCGATACTGTGCACTGGTTCCGATTGGAATAGGAAATGACGTACAAATAAATCCGTCCAATAGGTGGTACCTTGTAGAACAACAAAACCGCTGTCTGTAAAGAAAAAGAAAATAGGATTAAAGTTGTTATTGATGTTTAAAAAAATAAATCCGAATTGACGGGAGAAGGAAGGGTATGTTAATTTTTTTCTATAGAAAAAAATCGGAACTGAGGGTCTGTGAATTTGTTTCTATAGGAAACAAATCTGACCTGAGGGTCAGTGATTTTTTTGTATAGGAAAGAAATCCGACCTGAGGGTCTATGAATTTTTTCCTATAGAAAAAAGTACGACTTGAGGGTAAAAAATCCGATCTGATTGTCTGAAATCCGACCGCAGGGTCTGTGATTTTTTTTTTCTAAATCCGACCTGAGGGTCTGTGAATTTTTTTCTATAGAAAAACAATTCGACCAGATTGTTTGTAATTTTTTCTATAGAAAAAATCCGACATTAGGTTCTGTGAATTTTTTTCTATAGAAAAAAAATCCGACTTAAGGGTCTGTGATTTTTTTCTATAGGAAAAAAATCCGAACTGTGGTTCGATGAATTTTTTTCTATAGAAAAAAATCCGAACTGAGGATTGATGATTTTTCTTCTATGGAAAAAAATCATCCTGGGCGTCTTTAAATTTTTTCTATAGGAAAAAATCCGACTTGAGGGTCTGTGAATTTTTTTCTATAGACAAAATCCGACTTGAGGAAAATTCAGACACTGGTTCTTTACATTTGTATCTGCTGTAATGCGTTCTATTGTGTTTATTGTGAAATTCATCATTGAAGTTATTTTTTTTTTTGTTAATAAAATTATCCACTAGAAATGACTCATAATAATAACAACAACAACAAAAATCACTTCACTAGTGGTGACATTTATCATTTCGAAATATTTGCAATTTATAATTAGACTTCGAAAAACAACTATAAGGACCACTTAAACCACTAATAGAAAGACGACCCCCCAACATCCCCCCAACGAACCCCCCAAAAAAGAAAGTTTACGAATTCGGTTATAACAACAAAACCCAAGAGATCAAAACAAAATTCGTAATAAAAAGCCGCTGCAAAAAATGGAAGTAACAACCCTCTTGAGTAAAAAGAGAGAAAGTTAAAAAGGATGGTTGGAACCTTGAAATGAGGGTTGAATGGACGGACAACAAAACAAAGGAACTTATGGTGAAAGGAAAACCAACAAAAGTGGGTGGATATTTATAAAGAACGAAAATAAACTGATGGACAAGAATTGCAACTAATCGATAAATGATGGAAAAAATTTTTTGAAAGGGTTTTTTTTCTTCTGCAAGAGAATTTAAAAAATGAATCATTTTTTAAAGTAATTTTTACAACAAATATACCATACATACCATCCTTGAGCAATTGTCTCATTTCTTTGTTCCTTTGGAAATTAATATCCTCCAGCAATTGTTGTAAGGGTGTCTGGGGCCGGAGCAATGCTCCAGCTGCACTGGCCAAAGACATGGTGTTGAAGTAGTTGATGTTGTAAGCTAGGTTTCAGATTGCAATCCAAAGAAGCCTGTTCCAG
Organism: Musca vetustissima; assembly: GCF_032173495.1. NCBI lineage: Eukaryota > Metazoa > Arthropoda > Insecta > Diptera > Muscidae > Musca > Musca vetustissima. The sequence continues at coordinate 94,159 of NW_026874643.1, forward strand.
GGGACAATTTGGGTATGTCGCCTTGACGGAACCAGTTGGTTGTGAAGCAGGGAGTATTCAAAATGGCTATGCTGCAAATATTTTATTGAGTTTCCATGAAAATTGGGGTCACCACATTGTTACTGGTACTGTTTTGTTGTTGCTTTCTTTTTTTTCCAATATTTTATAACATATTATTAAACATTTTGTGGAATAATTCGCGTTTTTAAAATGATTTTTTTAACAATTTGATTTGTTGAAAACTGAAAACCAATCCGTCGTTAACTTCGTTGCACTTTTCTTTGTTTAACCAGACAATTTTGCTGGCTGCTACTCTGCTGGCCTCTTCTGTGTATTCTTTGCAAATGAAAAAGTTCTCTACATTATGGTTGTATTTTTTGTGGGGGTTATTCTTCATTTGTTGTTGTTGGAGGGCTTTGTGTCTTGCAAATAGCAGTAAGTTTTTTAAGGGTTGATTTTTGTTGATTCCTTCCTTTTCTTATAAGCATTTATCACATACATTTGTTTTGATTACTCATTTGGTGTTTGGTATTCCAATTTGACAATTGGTCCAATAAGATTTTAATGCGACATCCATGGAGTTGCTGATGTTTCATGGAATTGTTAACATTTTTCAGATCAGATCTTCACTTCTATAAAAATGATATTATTAAATGATATTATTAATAAAATTAATTTAACTACTTTTTTACACAAAAGATTCACTTTAAAAAACAGCCCGAGCCATAAGAAAAAGCGCCAAAATTACGGCCCCACCAAGCAGCAATTCCTTAGGGAGTTTTTGCACTTAAAATAGCAACTCCCGGTGATGCCAGATTGTGGGAAACAGTACGAAATGAAAGAACGAAGATAATTACAAAGGAAAACGAACGATAAACAACCCGAATCAAAACAAAATTACAAACAATACAACTTTGAACACAAAGGTATTAGGGCTCTATAGATCGAAATGTGACAAACGTTGAAAGGCATTCAAAAATCGAAAATGGACATGTTTAAACAGCTGTTGATAGGGTTGCTAATGTGGAAAGTACTTATTTCATTTACATTTAATACAAATATAAAAACATTTTAATAATGAAATTTCAGCAAAAAATAGGAACTATTTATTTAAAATTATTAAAAATTGAGAAAATAAAATATATATAAATTAATCAAAGGCAAATATTTTGATGTATTGTCTTCCATTGACAATGGACTAAACATTCACAACGAATTAATAGCAACGCCCAACGTTTTTGAAGCTATGTTTATGTTTAAAATTTTATATAATTGTCCAAATGTGATAGATAAGACTGGGTTTTTGGTATTCAAAAGTACTAAATGTGAACTCTGAAATGTGGATTGGTGGTCGTTGATGGAGTGTAGGACAGATGTACTAAAGGGTTTTTGGAAATTCGAACTATAACTATCCGAAAAGTAAGAAAATGTACTAAATTTGGTACAATTTCGTAGCATGTGAACGGATAGCGCTAAAAACTTGAAATTTGGAGTGTTAATTAAGGTTGAGAAGTAGGTTCCATTTAAGGAGACGGTTATGAAAGCGTGTACTATATTTGGTGCAAATTCATGTTCGAGATACAAATCGACCTGGAATCCTGAAATTTGAAATTAACATTACCGTCGTAGTTTTGGAAATTTTTACTGATGTCTACGAAAAGTAGTAAATCGTACTATAATTGGAAACTTGGATTTATGATTACTGTGGGGGTGAAGGTTTGGGTTAAGTAGGACGTTTTGGTAATTCGTACTGTGTACTAAATTTGGTACAATTAGAATTGTGAGTGAACCGATAGAGTTGGAAACCTGAAATTTGAATTAGGATCACTTTGGGGGTTTAAGTTTGAGGTAATTAGAACGTTTTGAAAACTGGTACTACTGTGTACTAAATTTGGTACAATTTGAATTGTGGGTGAACCGATAGAATTGCAATCCTGAAACTTGGATTTAAGATCACTGTGAACCATAGACCTAGAATTTTGATATTGGAATTTGGATTCCAAATTGTGAGGAAATTTTGCACACCTAAGTTTCCTTGAAATCGGTTCAGATTTTTAGTAAATGGTGCACCAAAGTTAGGTTTATTGCAACATCAGTACGTTGTGCAAAATGTTGCGACTATAAAAATGTTTTAACTTTCGATCTTTGATGCACCATTTACATAAAATCGGACGATACTGTACATGGGAGCTATATCTAAATCTGATCCTATTTTAATAAAACTTCGCATACATCAATTTGGACATAATTCAGTACGATGTGCTAAATTTTGTGTGAATCGGCCAAACTTAGGGTCTCTGGTCCGCTATTTATTTAAAATCAGCCGAATATATATATGGGAGCTATATCTAAATCTGAACCGATTTTAATCAAAATTGACAAATGTTAGACTACACTAAAACGACATATACATTAGAGCTTTTTGCCGGGTAAACCTACATTATGGGGATTTATTTGACATATATGCAAAGGAATTGACAATTGAAACCTACTGGGTTAACGAAATCCGGTTAAATGTAAACGTACTATAATTTCAGTACGTTGTGCAAAATTTTGTAGCAATCGGGCTAACTTTGGGTCCTTGGTGAACGATTTACTTAAAATCCGACGGAAATATGTAAGGGAGCTATGTTTGAATCTGATCTGATTGTTATAAAACTTCGCATATATTAATTTGGACTTAATTAAGTACACAGTGCAAGATTTTGTGTTAATCGGCCTAACGTTGAGTATATGGAGCACGATTTACTTAAAATCGGACGAAGATATATATATATATATATATGAGCTATATGTAAATCTGAACCGATTTCAGCGAATCTTGGCACTCGTTAGACTACACAAACTTCAGTACGTTGTGCAAAATTTTGTACCAATCGACCTAACTTTGGGTCTTTGGTGCACCATTTACATAAAATCGGACGATCAACAAAACTTCGAATACATCAATTTGGACATAATTCAGCACACTGTGCTAAATATTGTTTGAATCGGCCAAACTTTGGTCCGCTATTTATTTGAAATCGGTCGAAAATGCATATGCGAGCTATATCTAAATCTGAACCGTTTTCAATAAAACTTGACAAACGTTAGGCTACACTAACTTCAGTACGTTGTGCAAAATGTTGTACCAATCGGCCTAACTTTGGGTCTTTGATGAACCGTTTACTTAAAAACGGACAGAAATATATATGGGAGCTATCGGACCAAAATTAGCAGTATGGTGCTCCATTTACTTAAAATCGTCCGAAGATATATATGGGAGCTATATGTAAATCTGAACCGATTTATCACAATTTCTATCGGGTTCGTCCTTGGGCTGAATAAACGAGATGTGCCAAATTTCATTCAATTCTGATAATAGATGCGATCTGTACTTTTTTTACAATTTAACATGGACAGATGGACGGACATGCATAAATCGACTCAGAAAGTGATTCTATGGATATTCTCAAAAGAAACCATGTATATAGCTCGTTTCCTTTTGCCTATTACAAACATATGTACAAAGACATAATACCCTATACCGCAGTGTGGTGAAGGGTAAAACAAAACAAATATTATTAAATGGCGCCCAACGTAGCCACAATGGTTGTTTATTTTCATTTTTATACCCTCCACTACAAGGTGGACTGTATATAAAATTTGTTATTCTATATGCAACACATAGAAATTTATGATCAGAATAGAATTCTATGTCGATTTAGCCATGTCCGTATGTCTGTCCATTCGTCTGTTGAAATCGCGATAAATTTCACATTTACACGTTTTGTTACAGCCCCCATATAACGGTGTAATGTGTAGAAAATTTCTATACAAAAATGTTCTATATTGACCTAAGATTCCGGGCAACTTTCAATGGTCCCGATCAATTTAAGGTATTTTGAATGCACACAACGTCATGCACAAATTTTTTATCCAAAAACAATTTTGTGCATGTTCGATGCACTTTTAGGCTGTCTTGCTTTGGACGATGTACTGCTCTTAAACTGTTCCGCACTTCTTTTGCCGACTTATATAGGTATCTATGTATGTTAGCAGAAACGAAAATATTATTAAGAGTCATTCATTGCGTATAAGTATTGTCAGTACTTATACGGCCGCTAGTTCCACCAAAATATTATTTTCATTCGAGTAACGTCTATTACATACAAACATTTCTCAAAATACAGCCGCATATTTAAATTAATGCGAACATTTTGAGCCCTTAACAAATAGAAACTTTATTTTTTCAGCTGTTTAGTGTTGACGTCTATTTTTTTCTTCTTCTTTCTTGGTCGCATGTTCTTCGCCGAACAAATAAAAAACCAAGAAATAAATCTTTTGAAATTGATTGCTCTTGTACTTCGTACATCGTCTTTTGCAAAATGGTTTTTTGTGCTCTTCTCCTCTCTCTCTCTCCTCCCTTCAGTTAGAGGATGAATGTTATAATTCTTGTTTGAAGCGGCGGATTTTTTTTATTCCTGCCTCAGCCTCAATTTTATGACCGCCTGTTATGTTATTTATATGCATGTACTTTTGTATGTAATGTCACAAGAAGAGCGAGTGTAATAGGGTGGAGTGGGAGCAAATTTCAAATCTTCGTATGGAAAATCTATTAAGGGTCTTCACCAAAAAGTGAAGAAGTTAAAAAAAAAATAAGTTAACTGCAAATGTTGTAGTAGGTTTAAAAGTAGCATCGGACGGTCCACCAGCAACCAATAATTAACGCTGGACAGGTTTCTCAATAAACTCTACTATCTATAGTTTTTTGAAAATGCTTCCGCTTCGAACGTTACTGTGAAGTCTAACTCGTAGGCCTTTCGTCTTCCCAACTTCTTCGTTCGCCCTTGGGAGCTATGGATTTTTGGCGATATTTTTTTGGCAATAACAAATTGACCTTCTATAAGCCTTCATGTCCGGTACTTATAATTCTAACGAAATCTTCGATTTAATTCTCAGCTGTCATATAACATGCTTGCCACCCTTATACACACCTATATATGAACGCATACATATGTACCAGAAAACATGCCTCGTCTATCCAATTAACATTTCCCGTCAATTTCATATCAGAACATAAAACTTTGCTGATGTCTTTTTTTATTGGAAACGTTCATCGTTTGTCCTTAAACGTTTGTTCGACACACAGCCTCTTTTTGGGGTACATATTTCCAAATATTGTCTAGCTGGAAAGAAAAATATAGCAGAAGTTAGAAATAACAAGAAAATCGTTTATTTAGAAGTAGTGAGAGTTCTACATAGATCATTATAGGTAGTGAGGATCTCTGAAGAGGTCCACATAGGTGATGGAGAGCTTCATAGAGGTTCGTATAGGGGGTGAGGAGCTCAAGAGAGGTCCGTATAGGTGACGAAGAGCTCTATAGAGGTCCGTATAGATGATGAAGGGCTCTATAGAGGTACGTATAGGTGGTACGTATAGAGATCCTTATAGGTGGTGAGTACTTATAGGTGCTGAGGAGCTCCATAAAGGGCCGTATAGATAATGAGGGGCTCTATAGAGGTCCGCATAGGTCGTGAGAAGCCCAATAGAGGTCCATATAGGTGGTGAGGAGCCCAAGAGAGGTCCGTATAGGTGATGAGGAGATCTATAGAGGTCCGTATAGGTGATGAGGGTCTCTATAGATGTTCGAATAGGTAAAGAGGTCAATATATATACGTAAGCTCAATAGAGGTCCGTGTAGGTGGTAAAGAGCACTATCGAGGTCCGTATAGGTGATGAAGAGCTCTACAGAGGTCCGAAGAGGTACGTATAGGTGGTGAGGAGCTCTATATAGGTACTTATAGGTGCTGAGGAGCTCAATAAAAGACCGTATAGATAATGAGGAGCTCTATAGATGTCCCCATAGTTAGTGAGAAGTCCAAGAGAGGTCCGTATAGGTGGTGAGGAGCCCAAGGGAGGTCCAGATAGGTGATGAGGAGATCTATATACGTGCGTATAGATGGTGAGGAGCCCAAGAGAGGTCCGTATATCAGATGAGGAGCTTTATAGAGGTTCGCATAGGTGGTGAGGAGATCTATGTATAGGTATTGAGGAGCCCAAGAGAGGTACGTATAGTTAGTTAGGAGTCTATAGAGGTCCATATAGGTGGTAAATAGCTCTATCGAGGTTCGCATAGGAGGTGAGGAGTTCTATACAGGTTCGTATAGGTGGTGAGGGGCTCTATAGAGGTCCGTATAGGTGCTGAAGAGGTCTATATAGGCACGTATAGGTATTGAGGTGACCAAGAGAGGTACGTATAGGTAGTGAGGAGCTCTATAGAGGTCCATATAGGTGGTAAAGAGCTCTATAGAGGTACGTATAGGTCGTGAGGAGCTCTATCTACCGTATAAATTTTTAAAAATATTTGTTTCTTAGTTTTGAAAATATATTCAAGTGACTCCACCACTAAAAATTCAAAGACATCCATGCAAATGCCAAACATAGTTTTTTCGAAAGCTAACCACAACCAGTCATTTATCCTAGGGGTCATTACTGAAATAGATTCTTTACCAAGCAGATCTGAGCAGAGGTAAAACTTTGTTTTTGTTTAACAACACAATTTTGCTACAAATCATAATGCATATGTTGAGGCTTTAGGTGTTTTTCTTCCAACATCCTTTCACATTCGTCCATAGCTCTTGCATTCTGTGCATCCATCTGGTATTACAGTTTCATTACTTAACTTGATCCAGTCGTTTCTGGGTATTGCAATTTAATTTCTTTTTAAAATGTTAGATGAAGATTTTGTTACAATTTTTTCTTCTTTTCTTTTCAAAGAACTTTGCCATTTAGCAAAGAACAGAAAGAAACAGAGAACGTAGAGATATGGAAGCCTCAGGATAAAACTTATCAAAATAATAGCTCAGCCAACCAAGAAAGCTGGTTCTTTAGTTTAGAGGGAGACAGTCCGTCCGCCCGTCTTCCAGACAGACAAACGGATGTTGCACTGCAATTCTATTTTGCATAACATTCATCCTCTACTTATCACCAAATGCTGGTCTCCTTGACTACATCAAGAGCAACGAAAACATGGACGTACATCTGTTTTTGAGGGGGGGGAGGGATTTTGAGTTAGAAATTCCATACCCCCATCTTCGGTTTGGTTTCTTATTTCCCTCCGATGATAAACTTTATTTTACAAACTGCATTAAGGTATGGGTACAAAGAAAAAAAGGAACAAAAAAGCGAAGAAGAAATCGACAACAAAAAGGAAACTTTGTTTAGCAAAAATCCTGTCCGTCCATGTACAACTTCTTCTTCTTCAGCTTGGCGTATTTTTGCTGCTCCAGTTTCATTTCATCTTTAGGGGATATTTTTGATGTCTTTGTCTTAATTTTTATTATCGTTGGCAATGGTCTGTGGCATTGAAGGGAGGATAGGAAAAGTTTTGCGGATATTGAATTAGAAAAAAAAAATATTTAGACTTCAGATTAGAGGTCCATATAGGTAGGGAGGAGTTTTGTAGAGATCCGTATAGGTTGTGAGGAGCTCTATAGAGGTCTGTACAGGTTGGGAGGAGCTCTATAGAGGTCCGCGAAGGTGGTGAGGTGCTCTATACAGGTCAGTATAGGTTGTGAAAAGTTCGGTAGAGGTCCTAATAGGTGCTGAGGAGCTTTGCAGAGGTCCTTATTAGTGGGGAGGAACTTTATACAGGTTCGTATAATTGGCGAAGAACTCAGTAGAGGTCCCTATAGGCTGCGAGGTGCTCTATGGAGGTCCATATAGGTTGTGAGGAGCTGCATAGAGGTCTATGTAGGTAGTGAGGTGCTCTATAGAGTTCCGTATAAGTAGGGAGGATATCTACAAAGGTCCATACAAGATGTGAGGAGCTACACAGAGGTTAGTATAGGTGGCGAGGAGCTCTATAGAAGTCGGTATAGGTGGCGAGGAGCTCTATAGATGTCCGTGTGGGTGGTGAGGGACTCTATAGAGGTCCGTGTGTGTGGTTATGAGCTCTATAGAGGTCCGCATAGGTTTTGACGAGCTCTGTAGATGTTCTTATAGGTTGTTAGGAGCTTCATGGAGGTCAATATAGGTTGTAATGAGCTTCATAGAGCTCTTTATAGGTAGTGAGAAGCTCTATAGAGTTCCACATAGGTAGGGAGGAGCTCTACAAAGGTCCATACAGGTTGTGAGGAGCTACATAGAGGTTCGTATAGGTGGTGAGGAGCTATGTAGATTTCCGTATAGGTAGGGAGGAGCTCTATAGATGTCCCTATTGTTGTTGAGGAGCGTTATAGAAGTCCGTATAAGAACTGAAGTCCTCTATAGAGATCCGTATATATGTTGAAGAGTTCTATAGAGGTTCCAGAAGGTGAGGAGCTCTTTAAGGTTCCGTATATGTGGTGAGGAGCTTTATAGAGATCTGTGGCTAGGAGCTCTATAGAGGTCCGTATAGGTGGCGATGTGCTCTACAGAGGACAACATCGATGGTGAGGGGCTTCAGAGGTCTATAGAGGTCTCGAATGAAGTGAAGTGTCCTATAAAGGTCCGTATAGGTGATTAAGAGCTCTATAGAGGTCCGTGTAGTTAATGATGAGGGCAACGTATAAGGGCTAAGGAGCTATTATAGATGGTGAGGAGCTCTATAAAAGTCCCAATAGATAGTGAGGAGATTTATTGAGGCCCGCATAGGTGGTGCGAAACGCTTAAGAGGTCCGAATAGGTATGGATATGGGGAGAGAGCTTCATAGAGTTTCACACAGGTAAGGAGGAGCTCAGTAGAGGCCCGTGTAGGGCTATATAGGTCCCTATAAGTTATGAGAGGCCCTTTAGCGGTACCCAATGTTACTGAATAGCTCTATAAATTTCGTATTGGACGTGAGAAGCTCAATGGAGGAATTTTTAGAAATCCTTGTCTATGTCAAATCTTTGGAAAATATGTTTTTAACTTTTACAGCCTACCTCGTCTGACGGGAGATCTTCTTCGACACAAATTTCTTGGCCATAACAAAAAACTATATACATCATAAACTTCTTTTCCCATGGCCATTAATGTTATTGTTGTCATAGTCAGTTTCGTTTTTGCTATTGTTGTTTTTGTTGTTATTCTTATTGCTTTGGAGATTCGTTACCTAGAAAAAAAGTTTCGCTCTCTGTCCCGAAAAACTTAGCCAGCAAAATGAGAAGCTCGGAAAAAATAGAAAAAAACACATTTTTAGAGCAGCGAACTATCAAAGCGAAGATGTAAAGCATCTGACGTTTGTAGAATTTTGCAAGCCAGAAGAAGATGATGATGAAGAAGAAGAAAAATAACCTCAAGAAGTAAATGCAGATATCCATTGCTGAGTAAAAGTTTTACTTTACGTTTTGGGGGTTTGATGCTTTCTTATTATTGTATTTTTATTTTTCCTTTCAGCTGGAGTTCTTTGTGGCCTGGAAAAAAACACACAGAAACTTAACTAAAATTAAAACTAATCAAAGGCGAAGAACATTTTAAGTAACGTTTAAATATCAAAATTTACATATTCCTTTTTAACATGCATACAAAATGGTTGGTCAAGTACAATTTTTTCTCGGGTTTCCTTGGTTTGAATTTCGCCATCCATGAATAGCTCTTTAGCATAATTTTTTGCAAAATGCAAAAATAATTTCTACTTTTATTAAATTTAATAGTTTCCACAAAGAAGCGAATAATTTGCGAAGGTAATGTCTATAGCAGCTGTGCAAAAGATAAACATTTTTGAATAAATTGTTAAAGGCAAATTATTAAAGCGGACAGTATGTTGTATACATTACGACACTAATTATACGCCAAAGTCATAAATGACGAACAAGATGGCGTATAAAGTATGTCATTAAGTATACGCACTAGATTACAAAAATGTAGTCTTTAAAAAGTAATTTGTTAATGAAACAAGCCATATGAATTAATCTTAAAATATTTTTGAATAATCCACGCCTCCTTAGAGCTCCTCGCCACCTATACGAACCTCTATAACGCACCTCACCACCTATGCAGACCCCTATAGAGCTCCTCACCACCTATACGGACCTCTGCAGAGCTCCTCTCCACCTATACGGACCTCTATGGAGCTCCTCACCACCTATATGGACCTCTATAGAGCTCATCACAACCTATACGAACCTCTACAGAGCTCCTCTCCACCTATACGGACATCTATGGAGCTCCTCACCACCTATAAGGACCTCTATAGAGCTCCTCAACACCTATTCGGACCTATATAGAGCTTTTCACCACCTATACGGACCTCTATGGAGCTTCTCACCATCTATACGAACCTCTACAGAGCTCGTCGCTACCTATACGGACCTCTATAGAGCTCTTCACCACCTATACGGACCTTTATAGAGTTCCTCGCCACCTATACGGACCTCTCTAGAGCTCCTCACCGCCTATACGAATCTCTATAAAGCTCCTTATCACCTATAGGGACCTCTATTGAGATTTTCATAGCATATATGGGCCTCTTTAGAGCTCCTCACCACCTATACGCACCTCTATAGAACTCCTCACCACCTATACGAACCTCTATAGAACTCCTCACCACCTATACCGACCTCTGCAGAGCTCTTCTCCACCTATACGGACCTCTATGGAGCTCCTCACCACCTATATGGACCTCTATAGAGCTCCTCAACACCTATTCGGACCTATATAGAGCTTTTCACCACCTATACGGACCTCTATGGAGCTTCTCACCATCTATACGAACCTCTACAGAGCTCGTCACTGCCTATACGGACCTCTATAGAGCTCTTCACCACCTATACGGACCTTTATAGAGTTCCTCGCCACCTATATGGACCTCTCTATAACTCCTCACCACCTATACGAACCTGTATAAAGCTCCTTACTGCCCATAAAGGGACTTCAATTGAGATTTTCATAGCATATAAGGACCTCAATTTTTATAAAAATCCAAAAGCAACATTAAATATATTTCCCCTTTAAATCGTTTTCACTACATACCCACTGAACCACCCCACTATCACCAAACATGCTAAATGTGTACGTGCTTCGGCGCCAGAACATATGTGCAAAATATCTTCAAATTATCCAAATCATATTAAGGAGCACAGGTGCTCTTAAATATTTCGTGGTTTCATTGGAATGCCTTTGAATTTTTTTCAATCGTATTTTTTTCTGTTTCATTTTTCTTCGTATCGAAATAATTCATTTTTTTGTTACGAATCCTCAATCTGCTGTTTATGATTTCATTAAAGAGATCTAGGGTAAGTATTTGAAGGAGGAAGGGGGACTGTGGAATGTGGGAGAGAGAGAGATGTATTTTTTAGTTTTGTGCACGATTGGGAGTGTTGCAATATTTTCACCAAATACGTGAGATAATTTAGAGGTTAAGTGAACAGCAGTGGGACAGGGAATTGAGAAGAAGGTGAGGAGCTCTATAGAGGTCCGTATAGGTTGTGAGGAACTCTATATATGTCTCTCTAGCTGGTGAGGAGCTCTATAGAGATCCGTATAGGTGGTGAGGAGCTCTATAGAGGTGCGTATAGGTTGTGAGGGACTCTATATATGTCTCTGTAGCTGGTGAGAGCTCTATAGAGATCCGTATAGGTGGTGAGGAGCTCTATAGAGGTGCGTATAGGTGGTGAGGAGCTCTATAAAGGTCCGTATATGTGCTGTGGAGCCCTATAGAGGTCCGTATAGGTGGTGAGGAACTCTATACAGGTTCGTATAGGTGGTGAGGTGTTCTATAGAGGTCCGCATAGGTGGTGAAGAGCTCTATAGATGTTCGTATAGGTGATGAGAAGCTCTATAGAGGTTCGTATAGGTGGTGAGAAGCTCTATAAAGGTTCAAATATATGGTGAGGAGCTCTTGAAAAGTCCATAAATTTGGTGAAGAGCTCTATGGAGGTCCGTATAGGTGATGAGAAACTCTATAAAGTTCCGTATAGGTGGTGAGGAGCTCTATAGAAGTCCGTATAGGTGGTGACGAGTACAATAGAGGTTCGTATACGTGGCGATTAGCCCTATAGAGGTCCGTATAGGTGGTGAGTATTAGTCCGTATAGGTGTTGATGATCTCTATGAAGATCCGTATAAGTGGAGAGGAGCTCAATAGAGGTCCGTATAGGTGGTGAGCTCTATACAAGTTCGCATAGGTGGAGAGGTGCTCTATAGAGGTCCGTATATGTGGTGAGGAGCTCTATTGGGGTTCGTATAAGTGGTGAGTAGCTCTTAAGAGGTTCGTATAGGTGATGAGAAGCTCTATAGAGGTTCGTATAGGTGGTGAGAAGCTCTATAGAGGTTCAAATATATGGTGAGGAGCTCTTGAAAAGTCCATAAATTTGGTGAAGAGCTCTATGGAGGTCCGTATAGGTGATAAGAAACTCTATAAAGTTCCGTATAGGTGGTGAGGAGCTCTATAGTAGTCCGTATAGGTGGTGACGAGTACAATAGAGGTTCGTATACGTGGCGATTAGCCCTATAGAGGTCCGTATAGGTGGTGAGTATTAGTCCGTATAGGTGTTGATGAGCTCTATGAAGATCCGTATAAGTGAAGAGGTGCTCAATAGAGGTCCGTATAGGTGGTGAGCAGATCTATAGAGGCCGTATTAGTGGTGGGAGCTCTATACAAGTTCGCATAGGTGGAGAGGTGCTCTATAGAACTCCGCATATGTGATGAGGAGCTCTATTGAGGTTCGTATAGGTGGTGAGTAGCTCTTATGAGGTTCGTATAGGTGATGAGAAACTCTATAAAGTTTCCTATGGGTGGTGAGGAGCTCTATAGAAGTCCGTATAGGTGGTGACGAGTATAATAGGGGTCCGTATAGGTGGTGAGTAGCTCCATAGAGGTTCCAAGGAGTTCTACAGACGATCATATAGGTTGTCAGCTACCAATATGTTGTTATATTCCATTTCATTGACCACTGACTGTAATTTATGTTTCCCCATTAATCGAAGAGTATAGGTGAGACTTATTGTGTGTGGGAATGATATATTCCTCACGTATAGATGCCATCATTTGAACATATTTTATAAAAAATGTATTACCTATTTTTTTACTTCTATTCTGTTGTAATATTGACATTTGTAAAGATGCATGTGTTCCTGCCTTAAGTGTTTCACTGTGTATATTTGTGTATGTGTAAATTTGGTTATCAAAAGGCAAAAAGCATATCTTCGGAAAGGGGACACCGCCGAAATAAATATGACAAGGTGTCTGTCCTGCGACAGGAGGTTATGTGTGTGTTCGTGTCATTTTAATTGTATTTGTAGCAACAACCATAACAAAAACAACAAAAAAGTTCTGCTACACTTTCACTTATATCTGTTGCGAATGTTTGCTACATGATATTTGTATTGCAGAGTTCGCAATCGAACAAAACAAACGTGGAACGAATGGTTGGCTGTACGTGCCACAGTAAAAGTTTTTTTTTGTTTCGGAAGGCTTCTTTTAATATGCCGTCGTCTGTTGTGGAGGCAATATGTTCCGGTGTTAAATGTGCCTGTACATGTGCCTGCCTTGTCGTATCTTTTATTCGCGGCAGTTTATGTTCTGAAGTCCTCTCTGCTTTCTTTGCTGTTCCACTTTCAAAAATTACAAATTAATGTCCTTACAATGTGATTTAATGGATTAACTTTTGATTTTATTGTTTTATGTTGTTTTACAAACATGAATATATAACTACATATGTGTGGATGTATGTGTGTTGGTAGTGTATGCCTTATCTTGTATTCCATATGTATGCTGAGACTTGTTCTCATACTGCCATACCATGGGCACCATGTATTTGAACATTAATTTTTATAAATATTGTATTTTATGGCGTGACGTATTGGAATGGCATTTATTTTCGGAAATTTTGATATGCAATGAACATATAAAAAAATGTTGAAAATATTGAAAATGAATTAAGTTTTCGAAGCTATAAATCTTGAAAAAAATAGTATTTAAATATTATATAGAACTCCTCAGCACTTATACATACCTCTACAGGGCTCCTCACCATCTATACGGACCTCTATAGAGCTCTTCACCACCTATATGGACCTCTATATAGCTCATCACAACATATACGGACCTTTAAAAAGTTCCTCACCACCTATATAAACCTCTAGAGAGCTCTTCTCAACCAACATGGACCTCTAGGGGCTCCTCACCACCTGTACAGATCTTTATAGTGCTCGTTACCACCTATACAGACCTCTATAGAGCTCCTTACCACCGAAAAGGATCTCTGTAAAGCTCCTCACCACCTATACGGACCTCTATACAGCTCATCAAAACCTATACGGACCTCTATATAGCTCCGCACCACCTATACGGACCTCTAAAAAGCTCCTCACTACCTATATGAACTTCTAGAGAGCTCTTCTCAACCTACATGGACCTCTTTAAGGGCCCTTACCACCTATACGGTCCTTCATAGAGCTTCTCACCACTTATACTGACCTCTGTAGAGCTCCTCATCACCTATACAGACCTCCTATGAGCTCCTCACCACATATACGGACCTCCACGGAGTTCCTCATCACTTGTACATACCTCTATAAAGCTCCTCACTACCTTCATGGACCTCTATAGAGCTCTTCACCACCTATACAGACTCCATAGAGCTCCTTACCACCTAAACGGACCTCCATGGAGTTCCTCATAACTTGTACATACCTCTATAAAGCTCCTCACTACCTTTATGAACCTCTATATAGCTCATCACAACCTATACGGACCTTTAAAAAGTTCCTCACCACCTATATAAACCTCTAGATAGCTCTTCTCAACCAACATGGACCTCTAGGGGGCTCCTCACCAACTGTACAGATCTTTATAGTGCTCGTTACCACCTATACAGACCTCTATAGAGCTCCTCACAACCAATACGGACCTCTAAAAAGCTCCTCAGCACCTATATAAACCTCTAGAGAGCTCTTCTCAACCTACATGCACCTCTAGTGGGCTCCTAACCACCCGCACAGATCTTTATAGTGCTCGTTACCACCTATACAAACCTCTATAGAGCTCCTTACAACCGATAAAGACCCCTATAAAGCTCATCGCCAGCTATATGTCCTATACGGACCTTAAAAAAGCTCCTCACCACCTATATAAACCTCTAGAGAGCTCTTCTCAACCAACATGGACCTCTAGGGGGCTCCTCACCACCTAAACGGTCCTTCATAGAGCTTCTCACCACCTATACTGACCTCTCTAGAGCTTCTCATTACCAATACAGACCTCTATAGAGCTCTTCACCACCTACACAGACTCTATAGAGCTCCTTATCACCTAAGCGGACCTCTCTACCACCTATATGTACCTTTAGAGCTCCTCCCTACCTACGTGGACCTCTAGAGAGCTCCTCATCGCCTATACTGACCTTTATAATGCTCGTTACCAACTATACAGACCTGTATAGAGCTCCTTACCACCTATACGTACCTTAGTAGAGCTTATCGCTACCTATACGTACCTCTAGATAACTCCTTTCAACCCACATGAACCTCTAGAGAGCTCCTCACCACCTGTGTTGACCTTTATACTGCTCGTAACCACCTATATAAAGCTCTTCACCACCTATACGGACCTCTGTAGAGCTTCTTCCCACCTATACAAACCTGTATATACCTCCTCACCACCTACACAGTCCTCTATAGAGCTCCTACTAACATTGCAAAACCTCTATAGTCTTCTACTTTAACCTTACGTATCTTTATTTAACTCCTCCATACCTATAATAGAATCTAATAGTTGATAATCATTCCGATGTCATTACATCTTTTGTCACTATTTGTTAACCATGACCTGCTTTCCAGAAAAAAGTGTAACCCAATCAATACCAAACACACACACACACCTTTCACCACATTTTATTTTTCTCTGGTTCTAGGAAACATTTTTATTACAAATGCAAACCCGTAAATTGGTGAAATTTGTTAAAAATCACGAAATCAAATAATTTATCTATTTTCCACAGAAGAAGAGGACGAAGAATAAAATAAAACCCGAAATACCTATGTATGACAAAATGCCTTCATGTTATGCTATATTCCAAAAATATACGTATTCTGGCCCCTTGAAGGTATGCCATAAAAAGTCATTTGCCAAAGAATTATGACTGTTACGTTAACAATATTGCACTCACACTCCCACACATACACTCACACAGAGGCACTCACACAAATGTATTTTTCGTAATAACGAAATCAATTTGTTTTTCAATTTTGGGCAAAAGTAAAGGGCGATGGGGGCAGTGGTGTTGAGCTGGAGATATGAGAGAGTGGTAGTAGTGTACCCTTGAGCCATGTTTGAGTGCTTGTAAACACCAATATGCAAATATTATTGTCAAAAACACACACACATTTACGTACCCAAGCACTCACGCACGCACTCAAATGTGGTACCAATGTAAGAAGAAAAATATATACATATGTGTGTATATATCGCATATTGCAAATAGATATGTGTTGCACCATCCTGGCAAACGTGCAAAAATGAAAATTTGCAAATAGCTGCGAAAAAATATTTTTTGTTAACAACATTTTCTTAGCAATTTGCCATTTGGAAACGATATAGGGTTGTGGACAGAGGGCCTATGAAGAATAAATTTCTTCAGCCCCTACTAATTGCCAAAAATAGACTACATCACTTCCTAAACGGACATAAAGGTCCTCTACAGAGTTCTTCAAAATATATAAAGGTCTCTATAGAGCTCCTCAGAACCTCCATCGATCACCTCACCATCTAAACGGACCTCCTCAGTAACTTCAGAACCTATACTGACCTCTATAGAGCTCTTCTCTATCCAAACAGACCTCTATAGATCTCCTCGGAAACTATACGGACCTCTATTAAGCTCCACAGAACCTATAAGGACCTCTATAGAGCTTCTCAGCACGTAAATGGACCTCTGTATATATCCTCGGAACCTAAACGGACTTCTATAGAGCTACTCACCACCTATACGTACCTGTAAAGACCTCCTCGTCACCTATACGGACCCCTATAAAGATCCTTGCAGCATAGACGGGCCTTAAGAGAGCTCTTCCCCACCTATAAGAACATCTATATAGCTCCTCACCACCTGTACGGAACTCTATAGAACTCCTCACCACCTATACGAACCTTTATATAGCTTCTTACCACCCTGTATGACCTCTATAGAGCTCCTCATCACCTAGGCAGACCTCTATACAGCTTCTCAGTAAATATGCGGACCTCTATAGAGTTCCTCACAGCAAATAGGGACCTCTGCAGAGCCCTTAACCACTTATGCGCACCTCTATAGCGCTTCTCATCACCTAAATATAGCTTCCCACAACCTATACGGACCTCTATATCAACAACTCTACGGACATCTATAGAGCTCCTCACCACCTCTATACCTCTATAGATCTCCTCACCACATATACGGACCTCTATAGACCCCCTCACCACCTATACGGACCTCTATAGAGCTCCTCATAACCTCTACGGACCTCTACACAGCTCCTCATAACCTATACGGAACTTTATAGAGCTCCTCACCAACTCTACGGACCTCTATAGAGCTCCTCACCACATATACGGACCTCTATAGATCTCCTCACCACCTATACGGACCTCTATAGATCTCCTCACAACCTATACGGACCTCTATAGAGCTCCTCACAACCTCTACGGACCTCTACAAAGCTCCTCATAACCTATATGGAACCCTATAGAGCTCCTCATAACCTCTACGGACCTCTACAAAGCTCCTCATAACCTATGCGGACCGCTATAGAGCTTCTCACCACATATACGAGCTCCTCACCACCTCTACGGACCTCTATATAGCTCCTCACAACCTCTAAGGATCTCTACAAAGCTCCTCATAACCTATACGGAACCCTATAGAGCTCCTCATAACCTCTACGGACCTCTACAAAGCTACTCATAACCTATACGGAACCCTACAGAGCTCCTCACCGCCTATACGGCCCTCTATAGAGCTCCTCACCACCTATACGGAACTCTATAGAGCTCCTCACCAACTCTACGGACCTCTATAGAGCTCCTCACCACATATACGGACCTCTATAGATCTCATCAACACCTATACGGACCTCTATAGATCTCCTCACAACATATACGGACCTCTATAGAGCTCCTCACAACCTATACGGAACCCTATAGAGCTCCTCATAACCTCTACGGACCTCTACAAAGCCCCTCATAACCTATGCGGACCGCTATAGAGCTCCTCACCACCTATATGGACCGCTATAGAGCTCCTCACCACCTATACGGAGCTATAGAGCTCCCCACCACCTATACGGACCGCTATAGACCTGCCCACCACCTATACGGATATCTATATAGTTCCTCACCACCTATAAGGACCTTTAAATACTTCTTTACCACCTATACGGATCTCCATAGGGCTCATCATCAACTATACGCACCACTCAAGAGCTCTTCAACATCTGGACCTCCCCTCACCACCTTTATGGAAATTGTATAAGGAAGATAGAATGGAAAAATTAAATGTTCTCTCCCTATTTGATATCCCTTTCATAATAGAGAATGGTCCCGGCATCATGAATAGTAGCTTTCCCTGGGAAATTATGGCAAATAACATTTATATTGTAAAATACCAACAACTACGGCAACAAAATTGGTGACAGCATTACAAATATACACACGCATGTACCCACACACACACACTACCACCACCACTACCGCCAATATCATCTCGTTTCACTTAGAAGGGAAATCAGTTATTTCTTTTGATAAACGCCAAAAGGTATGCAACATTTTTCATGCAAATATCTTTTTCAATTGATAGTATTCGGAAAAAAATACATACACACACCCATACACCCTCAGTCAAATAAAATCGAAATTGTGAAATGAAATCATCATCGAATATAGTTTATCCCCTCCGAACGACAAAAAAGAGAAAATCAATTGGAACATTTACCGATTTTAATTGAAATTTCACATTTGAATTGAAAATAATATAAGAACATATGATTTCCGGTGGATGGGAGGAACATATCAGGGGTAAACGGTATTAACATTTTTTTGAGTGATTGCAAATAAACTAAAGATAAGCTCTATGGAGGTTCGTATAGGTGGTGAGGAGCTCTATAGAGGTTCGTATAGGTGGTGAGGAGCTCTATAGAGGTTCGTATAGGTGGTGAGGAGCTCTATAGAGGTTCGTATAGGTGGTGAGGAGCTCTATAGAGGTTCGTATTGGTGGTAAGGAGCTCTATAGAGGTCCATATAGGTGGTAAGGAGCTCTATAGAGGTTCGTATTGGTGGTGAGGAGCTCTATAGAGGTTCGTATTGGTGGTGAGGAGCTCTATAGAGGTTCGTATTGGTGGTGAGGAGCTCTATAGAGGTCCATATAGGTGGTAAGGGGATCTATAGAGGTCCATATTGGTGGCCAGGAGATCTATAGAGGTCCATATTGGTGGCCAGGAGATCTATAGAGGTCCATATTGGTGGCCAGGAGATCTATAGAGGTCCATATTGGTAGCCAGGAGCTCTCTAGAGGTTCGTATAGGTGGTGAGGAGCTCTATAGAGGTCCGTTTAGGGGGTGAGGAGCTCTATAGAGGTCCAAATAGGTGGTAAGGAGCTCTATAGAGGTCCATATAGGTGGTCAGGAGATCTATAGAGGCCCATATAGGTGGCAAGGAGCTCTATGGAGGTCCATATAGGTGGTCAGGAGATCTATAGAGACCCATATAGGTGGTCAGGAGATCTATAGAGGTCCGTATAGGTGGCAAGGAGCTCTATAGAGGTCCGTATATGTGGCGAGGAGCTCTATAGAGGTCCGTATAGGTGATGAGGAGCTCTATAGAAGTCACTGTAGGTGGTGAGGAGCTCTATAGAGGTCCGTATAGGTGGTGAGGAGCTATATAGAGGTGCGTATAGTTGTTGAGGAGCTCTATAGAAGTCCGTATAGGTGGTGAGGAGCTCTATAGAAGTCACTGTAGGTGGTGAGGAGCTCTATAGAGGTCCGTATAGGTGGTGAGTAGCTCTATAGAGGTCCTTATAGATGGTGAGGAGCTCTATAGAGGTCCGTATAGATGGTGAGGAGCTCTATAGAGGTCCGTATAGATGGTGAGGAGCTCTATAGAGGTCAGTATAGATGGTGAGGAGCTCTATGGAGGTCCTTATAGATGGTGAGGAGCTCTATAGAGGTCCGTATAGGTGGTGAGGAGCTCTATAGAGGTCCGTATATCTAGTTAGGTGCTCTATACAGGTCCGCATGAGTGACATCTATTAAAGGTATTTTTCGTGTTCACACATTTGCATTTAAGAATTTCCTCTTAATATGAATGTTAATCCCACTTGAATGTTTCTGAAAATAAAGAAAATAATCTCTCTCGAATAAGCAACAAATTAACAACCTCCCAAATCGCCTATTGTTATTCATAATCCCTCCAAAACAATGAACACTTCCAAGACTCCAAGTACAAGCGGAATAAACCACACCATTATTTCCAGCATTTCCTATTACTGTGAATAATTTTCTAATTGTTCACACCAAAGTCTGGAGAAATATGGAGCCGCACCAAGTGGCATTTCAATACTGAAGTCGTAATTAAAATCTGCAGGAACAAAAGGAAGTTGTAACTTTTCCAAAAATATGTCTGTCTATATTAAAAAGCAGCTGGTGCAGGATGGCTGCACTAACTTGCATTTCCCCGTAATACATTTCTCATTTTCATATTCTTTCACAGCTAGAGTTTGTTATTCTCTATTGTTTTGAGTTTTTATCCTGGCATTATCCTAAACATTCACTAGGGGGAAATGCAGAGCTGTTGTTCTTCTTGTTGTTGCTGTTCATTACTTTTAACTACAATTTCTCATTTAGTTGGCCTTTTCCGTGAGTGCTTGTCTTTTTGGGGAGGGTGTTAAAGGAAGACTTGTCGAAAATGGAGGAGAAGATTTTTATTTTACCCAATGGCATGAAAGCTGCCTAGGGAAAAGAAAATACTTTTTGTCAAGAGTTTTGTAGAAGTCTAGAAATTTAAGGAATTTAAGGAGGTCTGTATAGGTTGTGAGGAGCTCTATATAGGTTTGCATTGGTGTAAGGAGATTAATAGAGGTACGTTTTCGTGCTGAGAAGCTCTATAAAGGTCCATATAGGTTGTGAGGAGCTCTATAGAGGTCTGTATAGGTTGTGAGGAACTCTATAGAGGTCCGAATAGGTTGTAAAGAGCTCTATAGAGGTCCGTAGAGGTACTGAGGAGCTCTATAAATGTCCGTATAAGTACTGCGGAGCTCTATAGATGTCCTTATAAGTCTGTAGAGGTAGAAGCTTGTATAGAGGTCCGTATAAGGTTGTGAGGAGCTCTAGATAATGAGGAGCCATATAGGTTCTAGGTAAAGAGCTCTCTTGAGGTTCATACAGTTGTTGAGGAGCTCCATAAAAGTCCGTATAGTTGGTGAGGAACTCTATAGAGGTATAGATGGGTCCGCATAGGTGAAAAGAGTTGGTGAGGAGGTCTGTAGAGGTCCGTATAGGTGAAGAGAAGTTTTATGGAGGTCCGAATAGGTGGTGCGAAGTTATACAGAGGGCGCTATGTGTGCTCAACAGCTCTGAAGAGGTTCGTATGTGTGGTGAGGAGTTCTGTAGAGGCCCGTATAGGTGCTGAGGAGCTCTATAGAGGTCCGTATATGCGGTGAGGAGCTGTATAGAGGTCCGTATAGGTGGTGAGGAGCTCTATAGAGGTCTATATATGTGGTGAGGAGCTCTATAGAGGTCCATATATGTGGTGAGAAGTTTTATAGACGCCCGTATAGGTGGTGAGAAACTCTATAGAGGTTCGTATAGGTAATTAGGGGCTCTATAGAGGTCCGTATAGGTAATGAGGAGCTCTATAGAGGTCCGCATAGGTAATGAGGAGCTCTATAGAGGCCCATATAGGTGATGAGGAGCTTTACAAAGGTACGTTTAGGTAGTGAGGAGCTCTATGGAGGTCCGTATAGGCTTTATAGATGTCCGTAAATCATCCTATTTTCGTTTACAAAATCTCTATAATTACATTCCATTCTTAAACAATATTAAATCATTTCCTTCAAAATACTAAAAATTACTTTCTCCTTCAGAATACATGTCTTACCCCAAAGGCAAACTCTGTCCCTCCCACACAATTTAGCACCACATGCACAGATCCACAAATAAGTTTAAATTATGTGTAAAATATGTTTATTTAGCGATATTCATCAAATAGCTTCCACACTCCGATGCTTCAGCCACTTGTCGCCCCGAACAACAACAAAAAATTGAAAAGTCCCTAGTCAAGTTGGCATAGTGTAATGATAACAAAAGCAAAAACGACAACAACAACAACGACATCACTAACAATATACACTTGAACACTTAGGGAAAAATAAGAAGAGCAACGGCAACACTTGTTTGCTGTCACAGCTGGGAAGACCGCAGCTGGTGTGCTCGCATGTGTGTAGGTGTGTGTGGATGTGTTCGTGCGTATGTGTGTGTGTGCATCTGTGTACGTCCTTCATGTGACACAAATCCATACGAAATTTCCGGCTAACAGATTTTTTGAAACGTTTGCAATATTGTCACTGCTATAGTTCGCTGGATGGTTGGTAGCCGGGTTTGGATGGCTGGCTGGTTGGTTGGATGACTGACTGGATGGCTGGCAAAGTGCCTCACTGACTCGATGGCTGAATATGGATACAACAATGAGTTGCTAGTTTGGGTTTCCGCTGTTATGTTTGTTGTTGTTGCTTTTGTTGTGATGTTATCTGTTTGCTTCACTTCACACATAATGCTAAGCGCTGCTGTTGCTGTTGTTGTCATTGTTGTTGACACACAACGGCATTGTACCGGCAACAAACTCAGCGAACATCAGCAACAATGGAAAAATAACATAGTTTTTTTTGCGGCAGAAGGACAGTGAAAGGAGATTTCAATATTTTTTCAAATTTTTTGGTGCAGCAGGATGGCTTTTCCAAAAGAACAATGCAAGTGACAGTAACAGAAGGCAAATTTTTTGGGGACAAAAAAAAAAAAATATGGGAATATCAGCAACATATCTGATGATTGGTTGAATAGAGGGGCGATTTAAAAAAAACTCAGAGCTTTAATGCACCTAAAGGCTCAATAAATATCAGTGTAACTAATGATAGAGGTTCCTATAGGTTCCTATAGGTTCCTATAGGAGCTCTATTGAGGTCGGTATAGGTGATGAGGAGCTCTATAGAGTTCCGTAGAGGTGCTGAAGAGCTCAATAGAGGTTTGTGTAGGTGGTCAGGAGCTATATAAAGGTCTGTATCGGTGGTGAAGAGCTCCTTAGAGGTCCATATCGGTGGTGAGGAGCTCTTTAGAGGTCCTTCTCGGCGGTGAGGAAATCTTTAGAGTTCCGTATCGGTGGGGAGGAGCTCTTTAGAGGTCCGTATCGGTGGGGAGAAGTTCTACAGACGTTCGCATAGGTTGTGAGTGGCCCTAGAGAGGTCCTCATAGGTGGTGGGGAGCTGTATAGAGGTCCGTATATATGGTAAGGTACTTTACAGAGGTCCGTATAGGTGGTGACGAGCTCTATAGAGGTCCGTAAAGGTTGTGAGGAGCTCTATAGAGGTCCGTATAGGTTGTGAGGAGCTCTATAGAGGTCCGTATATGTGGTGAGGAGCTCTATAAAGGTCCATATAGGTGGTGAGAAGCTCTTTAGAGGTCCGTATCGGAGGTATGGAATTCTATAGGGGTTCATATAGATGGTGTGGAAGCCTATAGTTGCCTGTATAGGTGGTGAGGAGCTCTATAGAGGTCTGAATATATATTGAGAAGCTTTACAAAAGTCCGAATATATGTTTAGAAGCTATATAGACATCCTTATTGATACTGTGGAGGTTTATAGAGGTTAATATTGGGGATGAGCAGCTTTATAAAGGTTCATCTATGTGATGAGCAGCTCTATAGACGTACGTATAGGTGGTGAGCAGCTCTATAGACGTGCGTATAGGTGGTGGGAGCTTTATAATGGGCCGTGTAGGTGGTGATGAGCTAATTAGAGGTCAGTACAGGTTGTGCGAAGCTTTATAGAGGTCGGTTTAGAAGGTGAGGAGCTCAATAGAGGACCGTGCAGTTTGTGAGCAGCTTTAGAGAGATCCGTGTAGGTGGTGAGAAGCGATGTAGACGTCCGTATTGGTGGTGACTGACTCAATAGAGGTCCGTATAGGTTGTGAGAGATTGTATAGAGATCTGAATATATGTTGGGGAGCTCATTTTGCATAGGCAGTGAGTAGCTCTATAGAGCTGCGTATATATGGTGAGGAACCCTATAGAGGTCCGCCCAGGTGGTAAGGACCTCTATAGGGATTCGTACAGGTATTGATGAGCTATATAGTGGTCGATATAGGTAAGGAGAAGTTCTATAGAAGTCAGAATAGGTGTTGTGGAGCTCTATAGAGGTCTGTATCGATGATTAGGAGCTCTGTAAAGGTCCGTGAAGGTGGAGAAGAGCTCTATGGAGGTCCGTATAGGTTAGGAGAATCTCTATAGATGTCCCTGTAGGTTAAGAGAAGCTCTATAGAACCCTGTGTCGGCCTCCTGAACTAATTTTTGTTATAAACAGTTGTTGAGAAGCTCTATTGAGGTCGGTATAGGTAATGAATAGTTCTATAGAGGTCGGTACAAGTGATGAGGAGCTCTATAGAGGTCTGTATCGATGGTGAGGAGCTCTGTAGAGGTCCGGCTAGGTGGACAGGAGATCTATTGAGGTCCGTATAGATTAGGAGAATCTATAAAGAGGTCCAAATAGGTTAGGAGAAGCTCCACAGAGCCATGTGAGGCCTCCTGAAATAATTTATTTAAAAAAAAATTGTAAATAATTTCCTTTATTGGGTGACTTTAACAGAGGCCCGTATAAGTATGAAAGCACTTCATTAACTACTTTAATTCCTTCGTGACCTAACACTTTCTCTCTCCGTATCTATTATTTTCAATTTCCTCTATACCCACATTGCAGCACCATCATCATTGATTTGTGTGGACCTTTGGAAAACCGATAATCTTCAACAACAATTGCCGCACGCGATGCACCCAACAAGGATAATTGTAAGGATTGGACACTGAACACTGGCGTCCCGGTCATCATCAGTAACGCCACATTGTAGTTATCACCATCGCTGTGGGATATTTGTAAAACTAGGGGACCAACCAACTACA
This sequence comes from Musca vetustissima, assembly GCF_032173495.1. Taxonomy (NCBI): domain Eukaryota; kingdom Metazoa; phylum Arthropoda; class Insecta; order Diptera; family Muscidae; genus Musca; species Musca vetustissima. Next base: position 119,237 of record NW_026874643.1, read on the forward strand.
AGGACTTCACGTAATGTTGCACGTGGCAATTGCAGGACGGAACCAATGCCCAACAACACCAAACGACAATGACATTTTGCCTGCCAGCGATATCTGTTGTCTAGCATTACGGGGTGTCAATATTTTATTTGATATTAGAAAATGGTTCTACCATCCTTTAAGATGCTGACGCTAAGGATATCTCCCACAGAGCATTTAGGAAATACGAAAGGAAAAGTATTATTATTACGTATTTAACACCAATACACCGAGAGATGTACCACCCTCCTCTCCTCCTGGTATAAGTGTTCAGTTCCCATACACACAGTGTGTCTTGGAATGGAAGGAAGGAGGAACCCCACTGCCAGTATAAAGATGTCATTTTGCACAAATGCAACAGCAACAAAGATAAAGTTCTCATGTTGTACTCGGGTATAACAACAATAATAATAGCTAGGATCCGGTTAACAGTTGCAGTTATTGTCTTCTTCCCCTCCTACCCCTCTTCGTCCTCGTCGCTCACCTAACATGGCACACAACAAATGCCGACACAAGGACATTCAGTCAATAAAGTATTTGGAATTTTTGTATAGAAGAAGAATCGGTTTTCTAGGTGGCTGTGGTCGGAATCCGTATTGGTATTGGAATCGGTATTACATTACAAAGGGGACGAGAACGAGCACTCGTTTGGTTTTTCAAAATATTTATTGTCTGTTGCTGATGTAGCTTTTCAAATATTCTTCCGATTGTGGTTATAGTTGTCGGGAGGGGGAAAGGAAGATGCGGAATTTCTTGGATTCCTGGCGAACAGTCCTTCCTACTACTGTAAGGATATATTCCCTCGATGCATTTATGATGCTATTTATTGTCTCATATTCTTCTTCTGCTGGCGTTGTTGGTTTTGTTGTTGTTCTGGCTGTTGTATTCCACAACTAATGGTGTCGGATTCGAATAACCCCCCAGTTGGGTATTTATGTTATATTGGTATTATTACGTTATGTTATTATGGTTTGTAGTTTATATTGTTATTCGATTTGCCAAAGAGGATAACAAATTAACCAAATAACTGATTGGATAGATGGATCGATAGGAGATGGTATGGGAGGTTTGTAATGGTGGTGAGAAGCATTAAAGCGGCCAGTATAGGTCGTGAGGAGCTCTTTTCAGGTCTATAGAGGTGTTGAGGAGTTTTATGGAGGTCCGTATAGGTGAAAAGAAGGTCCATAGAGGTCCATAAAAGTTCTGTAGAGGTCTGTAAAGAGGAGTTTTATAGAGGTCCGTATAGGTGAAGAGGAGCTGTATAGAGGTCCGTATAGGTGAAGAGGAGCTCTATAGAGGTCCGTATAGGTGAAGAGGAGCTCTATAGAGGTCCGTATAGGTGAAGAGGAGCTCTATAGAGGTCCGTATAGGTGAAGAGGAGCTCTATAGAGGTCCGTATAGTGGAAGAGGAGCTCTATAGAGGTCCGTATAGGTGAAGAGGAGCTCTATAGAGGTCCGTATAGGTGAAGAGGAGCTCTATAGAGGTCCGTATAGGTGAAGAGGAGCTGTATAGAGGTCCGTATAGGTGGAGAGGAGCTATATAGAGGTCCGTATAGGAGGAGAGGAGCTATATAGAGGTCCGTATAGGTAGAAGGGAGGTCTATAAAGGTCCATATGGGTGGCGAGGAACTCCTCGTATAAGTGGATAGGAGCTATATATGGGTCCATATAAGTGAAGAGAGGCTCCATAGAGGCCCGTATAGGTAAATATGAGATCTATAGAGGCCCTTATAAGTAGTGAGGAGATTTTTAGATAAATGTATAGATGGAGAAAAACTCTTTAGAAGTTCGAGTAGGATAAGAGGAGCTCTATACACGCCCGCATAGGTGTAGAACATGGATGGAGGAGAGCTCTCCATATTTCCGTGTAGGTGGTTATGGGTGGTGAGAAGTTCTATAGATGTCCTCATATATGGTGGGGAGCTCTATAAAGGTCCCCATAAGTGGTGAGGAACTCTATAGAGGTGGAGAGGAGCTCTCTAACGGTCCAGAACTTTCTATATGTTTCTGAAGTTGGTGATTAGCCCTATAGGGGTCCATATAGATGGAGATGAGGTCTACGGAGATCCCTAAATGTGTTGAGGAGCTCTATAGATGTCATCATAAATGGTGAGTAGTTCTATAGAGTTCGGTATAGGTGGCGATAAACTCTGTAGAGGTACTTATTGATGGTGAGATTTTGTACATAGGCTCATAGAGGCGGAGAAGAGCTTTATTGAGGTCACTATTGCCTATGAGGAGTTGTATAGAGGACCTCATTGTTACTGGAAAGTTGCATATGTATTTTTATTGATGGTGAATAGCTCTGTAGAGAACCGTGTGGGTAGTGAGGAACTTTTTACAGGTCCCTATAGCTAGTGAGAATTTGTGGTTAGGAGATTTATAGAGGCATCAATAGAGGTCCGCCTAGGTGGTAAGTAGCTCTTTAGAGGTCTCTACAGGTGGTGAGAATCTGTATAGAAGTATGTATAAGCGGTGATGTACCGTATAGAGGTCCCCATTGGTGGTGAGGAGTTTAATAGAGGTCTTTATAGCTGGTGTTTAGATCGATAGACGTCCGTATAGGTGGTAAGGAGCTCTGTAGAGGTTTGTATAGGTGGTGAGTAGCTCTATAAAGGGGCCGCATTGGTGGTAAGGACCTCTATAAAGGTTCCTATATACGGTGAGAAGACTGGTTTATGGTAAGGAGCTCTGTAGTGATCCAGTGGTGGTAAAGAGCTCTATAGAGGTCCCTACAGGTGGTGAGGAGTTCTTTAGTGGTTATTATAGATGGTGAGAAGCTCTATAGAAGTCTGTGTAGGTGGTGAGAACCTATATAGAGCACGGTATAGGTAGTAAAAAGCTGTATAAAGGTCCGTATAGGTGGTAGGGAGCACTGTATAGGTACTGAGAGCTCTATAGAGATCCGTGTAGAAATACATTAAAACTTCGTACATGTTGTGAAAAGCTCTACAGAGGTCCGTATATGTGGTGTGGAGCTCTACATAGGTCCGCATAGGTGGTAAGGAGGTCTACAAAGGTTCCTATATATAGTAAGGAGCTCCGTTTGTGCTAGTGAGCTCTGCAGTGGTCCATATAGGTGGTAAGGAGCTCTATAGAGGTCCCTAACGGTGGTGAGGAGTTCTTTAGAGGTCGTTATAGGTGGTGAGAAGATCTACAGAAGTCTGTATAGATGGTGAGAACATATATAGAGAACGGTATAGGTGGTGAAAAGCTCTATAATGGTCTGTATGGGTGGAAGGGAGCTCTGTAGATGTCCGTGCAGTTGCTAAGGAATTTATGGGGGCTCGTATAGAATGAGGAGCTTTTAGAGATAAGTTTGAGTGGTGGGGACCGCTATAGAGGTCCACATAGGTGGTGAGGAACTCTATAGAAGTCAGTATAATCGTATAGGGCTCTATAGAAGTTCCTACTGGTGGTGTGAATGTCTATAGAGGTCCGTACAGATTGTGAGTAGCTTTTTATAGGTCCTTATAGGTGGGAAGAGCTCTGTAGAGTTCCATAGCGGCAGAGAGGTGCTCTACAGAAGCTCGCATAGGCGATCATGAGCTCTATAGTGGTATATATTGATCTCTATAAAGGTCCCCAATGTAGTAAGAAGCTCTTCAGATGTACGAATAGGTAGGGGGTAGAGGTAGGTAGATATCCGGAATTGTGGTATGGAATTCTTTAGAGAGTTATATAAAAAAATCCCCTTGAAAATTGCAAAATATCCATTTCAAATTTTGTGACACCTGGCGTATACATGTTGACAGCAATTATACGCCCCATTGAAAATCCTTCATTTACCATAAAACGTTTATTTTTATTTCTAAAACGAAAAAAAATATCCCAACAATTCATTTTCATTAGTCAACTTATTTTCCTCTTTAAATTAACATAAAGTTGGTCATTCCTAGTGTTTTTTTTGCATTTCGGAATCCTTTGCCAAAAGGAATTCAACGGTATAAGAATAGAAAATACATTTTTATGCAGTTTTTTTATTTGCTTGACATTTTATTCTATTTTTGCGTGAAAGAATTTCTCGCAGAGACGAACACCCACACCACTTACACCAAGTGACTTTTAGCATAACGCCAACAGGAAAACGGAAACGGAAGGTGTTCAAATGTGTTCTTCGTTCTTTTTTTGTGCAGAAACTTTGTCCAACCAACTAACGAACCATCTATCTGAGTGTTTGGCATTCATATTGCTTTACTTAAAGAAAATGCCAAGAAGAGATAGAAAACTTTACAAGTTGCTTTTGTTGTTGTTGCTTTTGCTGCTATTTTTGGCTGAGACAACAAAACGCGAATAAAAAGGACATCGGCGAAAAACGTTTAACAAGCATTGTTGTGTCCATTGTTTGGCGAATAGTTTAGCTGCTGATGCAGCTAACAAAAGAATGCAAATGACTTTGCAAGTGGACTTTTATGCTTCTTCTTTATTTTATTTTTGTAGTAAATATTTGCTAAGCGTTTTATGAAGAGTGGAATGGAGAATTTAAAAGAAAATCTTATTTAAAAGAATGAGCAAATATTTTTTAAGATAAAAATGTCAAAACTTAAATTTAATGCCAAATTTATTATAGGTCTCAAAAAAAAACATAGTTAAAAAATCCAAGTCTTAATATAGTCGGACTGGGCCGCCTATATGATACCCTTCACCACTTTGGGTATATTCTATATATGTATCTTTACAATTGCATACCAATGTTCCCTCGAGAAACATACTCATGTCTTTCATTCGGGCGGATACACGCCATTCGATACACGCTATTCGGTACGCCGCACTTTAAAAATTTAATTTCAATCAGACACCCGATCGAAATACATATGGAAGCTATGCCTGCATCTGCCCCAATTTCAACAAAACCCAATAATGTCATTCAAGTCTTAATTTGATACGTTGTGCAAAATTTCATGTTAATCGGACAAACATTAGGAGTTTAATGCATATCTAAATCTGAACGGATCTTCACGAAACTTAGCACACATCATTCTAGACTCAATTCAGTACGCTGTGCCAAATTTTGACCAAATCGAACAGTATATAGTGTCTTTGGCGCACCATTTACCTTAAATCGGACGAAAATATATATGTGAGCTATATCTAAATCTGAACCGATTTTCACGAAACTTAGCACACATCATTCTAGGGTTCACTCAGTACGCTATGCCAAGTTTCGTTCAAATCGAAGAGTGTTTTTGGTGTGCCATTTACCTTAAATCGGACGAAAATATATATATGAGCTATATTTGAATCTGAACCGATTTTCTAATCCTAATTCTAGACTCAATTCAGTACGCCATGCCAATTTTCGTGCAAATCGAAGAATATATAGAGACTTTGGCGCACCATTTACCTTAAATCGGACGAAAATATATATGGGAGCTATATCTAAATCGGAACCGATTTTCAGGAAACTTGGCACACATCATTCTAGACTCAATTCAGAACGCTGTGGCAAATTTCGTGCAAATCGAAGGATATATAGAGACTTTGGTGCACTATTTACCTAGAATCGGACGAATATATATATATATATATATATGGGAGCTATATCTAAATTAGACCCGATTTTCTCGAAATTGGGCACACATCATGCTGGACCTTATTCAGTACCTTATGCCAAATGTCGTGCAAATCGAATGATATGTGGGGACTTTGGTGCATTATTTACCTCAAATCGGACGGAAATATATATGGGAGCTATATCTAAATCTGAACCGATTTTCAGGAAACTTAGCACACATCGTACTAGACTTAATTCAGAACGCTATTCCAAATTTCGTGCAAATCGAACGATATTTAAGGACTTTGGTGCACCATTTACCTTAAGTCGTACAAAAATATATATGGGAGCTATATCTAAATCTGAACCGATTTTCACGAAACCTTCCAATCATAAGTCTAGACACAATTCAGTACGCTATGCCAAATTTCGTGCAAATCGAATGATATATAGGGACTTTGCTGCACTATTTACCTAAAATCGGACGAAAATATATATGGGAGCTATATCTAAGTCTGAGCCGAAACTTAGCACACATCATTCTAGACTGAATTCAGTACGCTACGCCTTAAGGCATACCTTGAAAAATAATTTTTAACAAATCTACGGCTCAAGGTATACATTGAAAAATAATTTTTAACAAATCTACGGCTCAAGGTATACATTGAAAAATAATTTTTAAAATCCACGCCTTAAGGTATACCTTGAAAAATAATTTTTAAAAAATCCACGCCTTAGGATATCCACGCCTTAAAATATACCTTGAAAAATAATTTTTAAAAAATCGACGCCTTAGGATATGCACGCCTTAAGGTATACCTTGAAAAATAATTTTTAAAAATTCGACGCCTTAGGATATACACGCCTTAAAATATACCTTGAAAAATAATTTTTAAAAAATCCACGCCTTAGGATATCCACGCCTTAAAATATACCTTAAAAAATAATTTTTAAAAAATCCACGCCTTAAGATATACCTTGAAAAATAATTTTTAAAAAATCCGCGCCTTAGGATATCCACGCCTTAAAATATACCTTGAAAAATAATTTTTAAAAAATCCACGCCTTAGGATATCCACGCTTTAAGGAATACCTTGAAAAATAATTTTTAAAAAATCCACGCCTTAAGATATACCTTGAAAAATAATTTTTAAAAAATCCGCGCCTTAGGATATCCACGTCTTAAAATATACCTTGAAAAAAAATTTTTAAAAAATCCACGCCTTAGGATATCCACGCTTTAAGGAATACCTTGAAAAATAATTTTTAAAAAATCCACGCCTTATGATACACTCCAACAATAATTTTTTAAAAAATACACGCCCTAACATAGACCCCAAAAATAGGCATTGAAAAAAATATTTTTTTACACATGTGTGTGTGTGTTTGTAACTGAAAGTGTTTGATGTGTCCATAATATAATTGATGTAATTATCCCCATATTTTTTTAAGTTTCCCTCAATTTCATTCTTTTTTTTTGCAATCTGTGTAAATTGTGTTCGATGTTGTGTGAGAATGTGTGTGTGCTTGTTTTTTTTTCATTCCAAGCCTAATTGACTGTTTTTTTAAATCCGTTTTTTCTGTTTAATTAAAAATATATTCTGGAATTATACTAATTGCTTATGGTTGTTTTTTCCCCTCTGCATGCATTGTACACAACAACAAATGTTGTTGTTGTTGCTGCTGCCCCAAATAGCATATTTTCACGAAAACATCAATGAATAGGGTTCATCATTACAGGCGGAGTAATGCTGAAAAAAAATCAACAAGATTTCAGCACAGTAATGGATGCTATATGATTGGTGGATTGGCTTATTAAAGGGTGGACCGAAATAAACCGGATTTTTAAAAATTATTTTTGAGGTATAACTTAAGGCGTGGTTTTTATACCCTTCACCACACTGTGGTACAGGGTATTATGTCTTTGTGCATATGTTTGTAACAGGCAAAAGTAATCGAGATAGACACATAGAATATGCATAGAATCACTTTCTGAGTCGATTTATGCATGTCCGTCTGTCTGTCCGATCATGTTAAATTGTAAAAAAGTACAGGTCGCATTTCGAATTGGATGAAATTTGGCACAACTCATTTATTTCGCCCAAGGACGAATCCTATTGAAATTGAAAAAAATCGGTTCAGATTTAGATATAGCTCCCATATATATGTTCGTCCGATTTAATGTAAATGGTGCACCAAAGTCCCTAAATATCTTTAGATTTGCACGAAATATGGCATAGCGTAATGAATTGGGTCCTGAATGATATGTGTTAAGTTTCGTGAAATTCAGTTCAGATTTAGATATAGCTCCCATACATATTTTCGTCCGATCTAAGGTAAATGGTGCACCAAAGCGCCTATATATCCTTCGATTTGCACGAAATTTGGCATAGCGTTCTGAATTAAGGCTAGAAAGATGTTTGTTAAATTTCGTGAAAATCGGTTCAGATTTAGATGTAGCTCCCATATATATTTTCGTCCGATTTTATGTAAATGGTGCAATAAAGTCCCTATATATCCTTCGATTTGCACGAAATTTGGTACAGCATACTGAATTGAGTGTGGAATGATGTTTGCTAGGTTTCGTGGAAATCGGTTCAGATTTACATATAGCTCCTATGTATATTTTCGTCCGATTTTATGTAAATGGTGCACTAAAGTCCCTAAATATCTTTCGATTTGCACGAAATTTGGTACAGCGTACTAAATTAAGTCTAGAATGATGTGTGTTAATTTTCTTGAAAATCGGTTCAGATTTGGATATATCTTCCATATATATTTTCGTCCGATTTTATGTAAATGTTGCACCAAAGTCCCTATATATCTTTCGATTTTCACGAAATTTGGCATAGCGAACTGAATTAAGTCTAGAAAGAAGTGTGTTAAATTTCGTGAAATTCAGTTCAGATTTAGATATAGCTCCCATATATATTTTCGTCCGATTTAAGGTAAATGGTGCACCAAAGTCACTAAATATCTTTCGATTTGCACGAAATTTGGTATAGCATACTGAATTGAGTGTAGAACGATGTGTGTTAAATTTCGTGAAAATCGGTTCAGATTTATATATAGCTTCCATATATATTTTCGCCCCATTTTATGTAATTGGTGCATCAAAGTCCCTACATATCCTTCGATTTGCACGAAATTTTTAAATGTAATTGGTGCAAAGCGTGAAAATCGGTTAAGATTTAGATATAGCTCCCATATATAGGCCGATTTAATGACACAACTAAATATATATCGATTTGAAATTTATATAAATTAGAATGATGTGTGTTAATTTTCTTGAAAATCGGTTCAGATTTGAATATAGCTTCCATATATATTTTCGTCCGACTTTATGTAAAGTCCCTATATATCCTTCGATTTGCTCGAAGTTTGGCATAGCGTACTGAATTGAGTTTAGAACGATGTGTTTCAAATATCGTGAAAATCGGTTCAGGTTTTGATATAGCTCCCATATATATTTTCGACCGATTTTAAGTAAATGCTACTCCAAAGTGCCTATATATCTTTCGATTTTCACGAAATTTGGCACTGCATACTGAATGGAGCCTAGAATGATGTGTGCTATGTTTCGTGAAAATCGGTTCAGATTTGTATATAGCTCCCATATGTATTTTCGTCCGATTTTATGTAAATGGTGCACCAAAGTCCCTAAATATCTTTCGATTTGCACGAAATTTGGTACAGCATACTGAATTGAGTGTAGAATGATGTTTGCTAAGTTTCGTGGAGCGTATGAGTGTTGTCGGTACTTATACGCATTTTAGTTTTTAATGTATTTTCGGGATTAAACGCTGTAAATGTATGGAAAAAATTAAATTTTCAGGGTTACCCTGTCCTCATCGGACTATATATCATCTACATTATAAAATCATATAAATTAATGACCAATGTTTTACATACAGACAATAACATGTAAATGTCCAATTAAGAAGAATGCATATTTGCATCGTGGTTGGTTGCCTGGCTGAATGTTCGCTTGAAATGAATGATGAAATTGCAAACTTTTGGTTTATTTCCAATATCAGATATCATTTATAATTAAACAGAAATCATCAGCAGTAAATATTATACGAATAACAGAACAGAATATCGGAAAGAGATTTTTTAAATACTCTGACCTTAAATTTGCAGAATTATTGGCCATTTTTAGTCGAGTAATTGATTGATTTCGCAGGCATTGATGGAAAACAAAAATGCCAATGCTTTGGGAAATAATTGCCAATATGAATCAGCAATTTTTTTGTATTGTTTGGGGGGCTTAAAGGATTTTTTCCTCCTCCTCACCTTTTTTCTCTCCTCCTATATATATTTTTTCGAACAATTGCATAGCCTTCGATGTCCATCTTCATTGCGATTATCGAACAACAAAAAATAGGAGAGTCAGTTATGTGCTGCTTCCTTTAAGTACCTGCACGTTCAAAGTTTCCATTACAGCATCCCATGGAGGATAAACTGCAAATGTTCACGTCCACAATAAGGACCTTGAGCTTGGGTATAGGCAAAGTGTAGCTGCTGATAATGGATGTCGGTGTGTGAGATATTTTTTTAGGTGGCTTGACCATGGACATTAATGTTCAAAGTATACAGTCGAATGATAATCAAAATGGTCATCAGCATCAACAGCTGATGGTAGAAGGCCCACATCCTCGAGAGCACCGAAGGCGGATAGGTGTTAAATGAACTCGCACATGCACACACCTATACTTCGACACTTTTCCATTGAATGAAATCGAAACAAAGGTTCGAATTCAAGTTCACACACACACAGTTAATGATTTCATGGATCCTCTCTTGTCCGTGTAGGGTTATGTCTCCTCCTTTCTCTCTATCTCTCCCTCTCTTTGCCGGACTTTGGTTCTGTGTGTCATCGTCTTTGTCTTTATCGACAACTGTGGGTAATTTTTCTTTGCAGGAAATGGTGTCATTTGTAACCGTCCAATAATTGAACATGAATATCCTTCGTTGTAAGGACATGCAGCTCAACTTTGTTCGGGCAAAGCAAAGCAATTACAGAGGAAACGATATATGGACGAAAATGGACAATGGAACAAGGAACTTTTTTTCAGAAACAAGGACAGTCATAAGAATGTCTTCCTTTGTCTGGGGTCCTTTTAAAAAGGGACATTAGGTTGCAATCAAATAAAATTAAGGATCAAAGAAGAAATATTTAAAAAAATATTTTTTGGGCATATTTTATGGCGTCGATTTTTTACAAATTATTCGGTAGGGTATACATTACGGCGTGGATTTTTTAAGATATACTTTTGGAGTATACCTTAAGGCGTGGATTTTTTAAACTGTATTATAGGGTATACCTTAAGGCGTGGATTTTTAAACTATATTTTAAGGTATACCTTAAGGCGTGGATTTTTTAAACTATATTTTTGGGGGTCAATCCAAGGCGTGGATTTTTTAAACTATATTTTAGGGTATACCTTAAGGCGTGGATTTTTTAAACTATATTTTAGGGTATACCTTAAGTGGTGGATTTTTTTAAACTATATTTTAGGGTAAACCTTAAGGCGTGGATTTTTTAAACTATATTTTAGGGTATACCTTAAGGCGTGGATTTTTTAAAACTATATTTTAGGGTATACCTTAAGGCGTGGATTTTTTTAAACTATATACCTTAAGGCGTGGATTTTTTTAAACTATATTTTAGGGTATACCTTAAGGCGTGGATTTTTTTAAACTATATTTTAGGGTATACCTTAAGGCGTGGATTTTTAAAACTATATTTTAGGGTATACCTTAAGGCGTGAATTTTTTAAACTATATTTTAGGGTATACCTTAAGGCGTGGATTTTTTTAAACTATATTTTAGGGTATTGGATGAAATTTAGCACAGTTCATTTTTTCGGCCCAAGGACGAACCCTTATGAAATTGGGAAATATCGGTTGAAATTTAGATATAGCTCCCATATATATTTCCACCCGATTTAAGGTAAATAGTGCACCAAAGTCCCTAAATAGCTTTTGATTTGCACGAAATTTGGCACACCATACTGAATTAAGGCTAGAATGATGTGTGCTAAATTTCGTGAAAATCGATTCAGATTTAGATATAGCTCTCATATATCCTTTCGTCCGATTTAATGTAAATGGTGCACCAAAGACCCTCTATATATCTTTTCATTTGCCCGAAATTTGGCACAGTGTAATGAAATGGGTCTAGAGTGATTTGTGCTAAGTTTCGTGAAAATCGGTTCAAATTTAGATATAGCTCCAATATATAGTTTCTTCCGATTTAAGGTAAATGGTGCATCAAAGTCCACAAATATCTTTCGATTTGCACGAAATTTGGCAAAGCATACTGAATTAAGCCTAAATTGATGTGTGGTAAGTTTCGTGAAAATCGGTTCAGATTTAGATATAGCTCCCGTATATAGTGCCGTCCGATTTAAGGTAAATTGTGCGCAAGTGTCCCTAAATGTCTTTCGATTTCCAAGAAATTTGGCATAGCGTACTGAAGTAGGCCTAGAATGACGTACGTGAAGTTTCGTGAAAATCGGTTGATATATATTTTCGTCCGATTTAATGTAAATGGTGCGCCAAAGTCCCTAAATATCCTCCGATATGCACGAAATTTGGCATAACGTACTGAATTTAGTATGTATTGATGTGTGCTAAGTTTCATGAAAATCGGTTCAGATTTAGATATAGCTCCCATATATATTTTCGTCCGATTTTATGTAAATGGGGTTCCGAAGTCACTATATATCTTTCGTTCAATTTCATGTAGAATATACCCAGTCGGCCCAGTCCGACTTTACTACTTTCCTTACTGGTTTAAAAATTATTTTTGGGGTATTCTTGAGAATTTTCTATCATATCCATTGTCCTCCTAACCGAACATAGCCATAACAGTACATAAGATACTCTTGACCATATTTTAACGAACTGCTCTCTCGCTAATCCTACACTACATGGCCTTAAACATGTATGCATGAAAGACAGACACACATACACGTGAATGTGTGTGGCTGTGTGTGAGCCACTATAGATTGCAATAAAGATTCATTCGTGCATACCTGGATCACTTTAAACATTCAATAACGTTTACATGGCAGGCAGACATACCGTACGAACGGCCGACGGACCAACAGTCCGATTAACATTAAAATAGGACAATAGAAATTGTTGTAGTAGTAGTAGTAGTTGTGGAGGAAGAAGAACAAGAATAAGTAGTTACAGCTGCTGCTAGACAACCAACCAAGCCGTCTTTATGGCTCTCCGATTCTGAATCCAAAAGGGGCTCAACGAGACAAAAATGGCCAGCATAATGATCAAAGGGAAATGAGGTTTTGTAGATTATGAAGCTGATTCAGGATGGAACATTTGTCCACAAAAGACACATATGGCAGACACAAACACACACTCATAGAGACACATACATATAAAATAATCAAAACCCATAACAATAACTATTCGTGTGTATGTGTGAGTGTTATGTGTGTCCGAACAGATTGATTTGCATTGGCATTGCATTTTTCAAAGGTAAAGAACACCATAATATCCTTAATACTGGCCGGCACACACACACACTTACACATCTAAAGACCCGGACTTTTACAATAATAGAAATAGATATGGAGAAATATCCTTAAGTGGACAAATCACCAAGAAATCGAGTCGAACAATACCAAAAGGATTATGAATGCAATTGGGTGACCAATGGTGCATGAACAAGGATATAAGAAGAGAGAGATTTGTAAAGAGGATACATACACACACATGGAGAACACTATAAATTTACAAGGATATTCTCTTTGATTTTTTTGAAAACGATTTAATGTTTAATTGGTGTAATAAATCTTTGGAAAATTGAAAGATTTGGACTATGTGAAAATATATTTTTTGTGGTAATTGAAAAGAAAAGGACAAAAGAATAAAGAATAATTTTCCAAAGGACCCATAAGGCGTGGATTTATTAAAGAATAATTTTCCAAGGACCCATAAGGCGTGGATTTATTAAAGAATAATTTTTCCAAGGACCAAACAAAGCGTGGATTTATTAAAGAATAATTTTTCCAAGGACCAAACAAAGCGTGGATTTATTAAAGAATAATTTTTCCATGGTCATCATCAGAGGCGTGGATTTATTAAAGAATAATTTTCCAAAGGACCCATAAGGCGTGGATTTATTAAAGAATAATTTTCCAAAGGACCCATAAGGCGTGGATTTATTAAAGAATAATTTTCCAAAGGACCCATAAGGCGTGGATTTATTAAAGAATAATTTTCCAAAGGACCCATAAGGCGTGGATTTATTAAAGAATAATTTTCAAGGACCAACATAAGGCGTGGATTTATTAAAGAATAATTTTCCAAAGGACCAACTGAGGCGTGGATTTATTAAAGAATAAATTTCCAAAGGACCCATAAGGCGGGGATTTATTAAAGAATAATTTTCCAAAGGACCCATAAGGCGTGGATTTATTAAAGAATAATTTTCAAAGGACCCATAAGGCGGGGATTTATTAAAGAATAATTTTCCAAAGGACCCATAAGGCGTGGATTTATTAAAGAATAATTTTCCAAAGGACCCATAAGGCGTGGATTTATTAAAGAATAAATTTCCAAAGGACCCATGAGGCGTGGATTTATTAAAGAATAATTTTCCAAGGGACCCATAAGGTGTGGATTTATTAAAGAATAATTTCAAGGGCCAACTGAGGCGTGGATTTATTAAAGAATAATTTTCAAGGGCCAACTGAGGCGTGGATTTATTAAAAAATATTTTTCAAGGGCCAACTGAGGTGTGGATTTATTAAAGAATATTTTTCAAGGGCCAACTGAGGCGTGGATTTATTAAAGAATAATTTTCAAGGACCAACTGAGGCGTGGATTTATTAAAGAATATTTTTCAAGGGCCAACTGAGGCGTGGATTTATTAAAGAATAATTTTTCAAGGGCCAACTGAGGCGTGGATTTATTAAAGAATAATTTTTCAATGGTCTCGCAGAGGCGTGGATTTATTAAAGAATAATTTTTCAATGGTCTCGCAGAGGCGTGGATTTATTAAAGAATAATTTTTCAATGGTCTCGCAGAGGCGTGGATTTATTAAAGAATAATTTTCCAAAGGACCCATAAGGCGTGGATTTATTAAAGAATAATTTTCCAAAGGACCCATAAGGCGTGGATTTATTAAAGAATAATTTTCCAAAGGACCCATAAGGCGTGGATTTATTAAAGAATAATTTTCCAAAGGACCCATAAGGCGTGGATTTATTAAAGAATATTTTTCAAGGGCCAACTGAGGCGTGGATTTATTAAAGAATAATTTTCAAGGGCCAACTGAGGCGTGGATTTATTAAAGAATATTTTTCAAGGGCCAACTGAGGCGTGGATTTATTAAAGAATAATTTTCAAGGGCCAACTGAGGCGTGGATTTATTAAAGAATATTTTTCAAGAGCCAACTGAGGCGTGGATTTATTAAAGAATAATTTTTCAAGGGCCAACTGAGGCGTGGATTTATTAAAGAATAATTTTCCAAAGGACCCATGAGGCGTGGATTTATTAAAGAATATTAAATTTCCTATTCTATTTATCCTTTATGTTGTATTCCGGAATCCTCTCTTATTTTCTATATCCATTAAACCACAAAAACCACATTTTAAAAAATTCTCTAAATCATTTGCATTGTGTGAAAGTGAAATTATATTTCCATGTGAAAGCCCTGCTACCGTTGCTGTGGCATCTAAAAGGCTGCACGCCAAAAGCAACAGTAACACCACTTACCGGCTATTGGAATTCAAGTAACAACAGCAACAACGACAGCGGCCGCAACAAAAAAAAAACTGAACATTATAAAATATTTATTATTTATTAAAAGCGCAAACATGTGTGTTTTATGCACGCACACACAGCCCCACATACACATAGCCGCACACACAGAAAGAAACCCCAATATATAAAAATTGGTTTCACAATACATGCAAATGGTTGTAACAGCAGCAGTAGCAACTTTCTTTTGTTGTTATCTCCCCAATACTTCTGCCATGGCTCCTGCTCCTGGCGGAGCTGCTGCTGCTGCTGTTGGTGACACAGTGCCCGTTTAGTTCAACAAAAAACCACAGCAACACGTTTCACGTTCACTTACAGATGTGAGGTGGCGTGAATACGTATCCCTGTGTTAGTGTGTGGTTGAATGTGTGTTGGATAACCAGTAGATAGGAAACGTAGCACCATACTTTTCCCGAATGCTTTCAGGATGTACGAGTTGTGAATTGTGGAAACCACATTTAACATGTGGCAAGAACATTAAGTGCACTGATTTATGTGTAGATATTTGTGAGGATGTTGTTGTTGTTGCACTTCTTCTTTTTGTTGCTTGTTGGCTATAAAATATAAATTATGTTTTTTATTTTTTTAAAATTTGATAGAAAAAATATTCTTTAAAGGACTCTGGAAAAATAATCTTTAATAAATCGACGCCTCATAGGACCTTAGAAAAATAATTTTTAACAAAACCAGGTCCTTGGAAAAGTATTCCTTAATAAATCCACGCCTTATAGGTCCTTGGAAAAGTATTCCTTAATAAATCCACGCCTTATAGGTCCTTGGAAAAGTATTCCTTAATAAATCCACGCCTTATAGGTCCTTGGAAAAGTATTCCTTAATAAATCCACGCCTTATAGGTCCTTGGAAAAGTATTCCTTAATAAATCCACGCCTTATAGGTCCTTGGAAAAGTATTCCTTAATAAATCCACGCCACGCCTTAATAAATCCACGCCTTATAGGACCTTGGAAAAATATTCCTTAATAAATCCACGCCTTATAGGACCTTAGAAAAATATTCCTTAATAAATCCACGCCTTATAGGTCCTTGGAAAAGTATTCCTTAATAAATCCACGCCTTATGTAGGTCCTTGGAAAAATATTTTTAATAAAACTACATTTTTTAATAAGACCTTGGAAAAATATTCTTTATTAAATCGACGCCCCACAGGACCTAAGAAAAGTATTCTTTAAGAAAACCATGACTCTTTAATAAATCTAGACCTTAAATGACCTTAGAAAAATATTCTTTAATAAGTCCACGCCTTAAAGGTCCTTAGAAAAATATCCCTAAATAAATCTCCGCTTTAAAGACCTTAGAAAAATATCCTTAAATAAATATACTCTTTAAAGGACCTTGGAAAAATATTCTTTAATAAATCCTCGTCTTATAGGTCCCTACAAAAATATTCTGTAATAAATCCTCGCCTTAAAAGACCTCAGAAAAATATCTTTAGTAAATCCACGCGTTATGGGTCCTCAGAAAAATATCCTTTAAATATCCTTATAGGACCTTAGAAAAATAGTTTTTAATAAATCCACGCCTTACCGAAAAAAAACATTCTTTAATAAATCCACGACTTGTTCTGCCTTAGAAAAATATTCATTAATAAAAGTGGCAACACTGGCGTATACGTGCCGACAATAGTCATACACACCATCGCCCATTATTTATCCCCCCCAAAAATTTCCTCCTTCTAATAATGAAAGTGACAATACAAAAACATTTCTAAAAAGAATAATCCACCCCTTTTTACAAATCAGAATCCCCCCAAAAAATATTACAAAGGTAAATACCGGAAATCTTCTTACTGGGATAACACAACGATTACAATAAGAAAAAAAAATATAAAAAATAAACATTTCAACAGACAGCACATAAAATATTACCCAACATACACTCAACCGAAAAATGGGTAATGGAAATCAAGCATCCCCCTACTGCCAGTAAACGATTCAATGAACATCCTTCTGAAATGAATTACGAAGCAGAGAAAATAAAACATAAATACTCGTTCCGAATACTAAATCAAAATGAACACGTGTCAAATAAAAATAAAAAACAATTTTCGAATTTTCAATACATGATGGTATGTATGGGAGAAGGACTCTTCTCAAATGGGAAGGGAAATAAATGGAATTTTTTGTAACAATAATATAAAATAAATAAAAATATTCAATTCCATCATGTTTTGTATGGAAATCCAATTTAACTTATTTACTAAAAGCAATTGGACTCTGAAAAAATGGTTTTTGAAATCTACGCTTATAAATGGTGTCTAAAAATTTATTTATTTTGAAATACCGGCTTAAGGACAAATATTTTTATAGATCCTCAACTATGTATGCACGCTTGTGGATGACTTCTGAAAACATATTGAAGGGCCTATTGAGCGTATGATTATTGCCACCACGTATACGCCTTGAAAAACAAATATTCTTTAAAATATCCTGGAAAAAATATTCTTTTAAAAGTCAGAGACTAAATATTTGTTTAAAAAATCTGAGCTTCTAATTGTCGCCGAAAAATATATTCTTTTAAAACATTTGAGCTTCTCTTAGCCACAGAAAAAAATTTATTGAAAAAGTTTACAGGTTTCTCCTTGTCCGAAAAATATAATCTTTATAAAATTGAAGCTTCGCTTTTCCTCAAAAAATTTCTTCTAAATATCCAAGCTTCTTTTTTTCCAGAAAAAAAAAATCTGTAAAAATTTATGGTCACTGATTTGATTTAAAATCAACACTAATGCATTCCCTATGAATGAAGAAGGTTCTATAGGGAGTATGAATATTGATACAACGTATACGACATGGTGGCCGATTTATATGTTTTCATTAATAAAAAAAAAAATCTGTAAAAATTTATGGTCACTGATTTGATTTAAAATCAACACTAATGCATTCCCTATTAATGAAGAAGGTTCTATAGGGAGTATGAATATTGATACAACGTATACGACATGGTGGCCGATTTATATGTTTTCATTAATAAAAAAAAAATTCTGTAAAAATTTATGGTCACTGATTTGATTTAAAATCAACACTAATGCATTCCCTATGAATGAAGAAGGTTCTATAGGGAGTATGAATATTGATACAACGTATACGACATGGTGGCCGATTTATATGTTTTCATTAATAGAATCTTGTTTGTCACGAAGAAAATATGCTCTAAAAAAATCCACCATTCAGGTTATCCAGAGAAAATGAGTTTAAAAAACAAACGCTTCTGTTTTTCCCAGATAAAATATGCTTTAGATACCTCGCGTTGCTGTTTGAAGCAGAGAAATTCCTAAAAGGATGTTCTTCTAAACATCCAAGCTTATTTTTTCCAGAAAAAAAAAACCTGTAAAAAATCGATGGTTTTATTATTAATTATAATAATATTTTTAAAAATCTACCCGCTTCTGTTTGTCCCAGAGAAAATTTTCTTAAAAATTTCCATTGTTGAGACAATCCTTTTTTTATTTTAAATCCATATTGTAGGTCCTAGAGAGCGTATAACTATTGTCACCATGTATACGCAATGAGGGTCAAATTATTTTGTTTCATTTAAGAAATTTCATTTGGCCGAAAAATATTCTAGAAGAAAGCCAGTATGACGAATGTTGTAAAACCTACCTAAAATCGGACGAAAAAATATATGTATAAAAAAATAATATATATAAGCAATATCTAAGGAAATTATGTATGGGAGCTATTTGTATATCTAAACCGATTTTCACGAAACTTAGCACACATCATTCTAATACAGTAGGCTATACCAAATTTCGTGCAAATCGAAAGGTATATAGGGCCTTTGGTGCACCATTTACATTAAATCGGACAAACATATATATGGGAGCTATATCTAAATCTGAACCGATTTTCACGAACCTTAACACACATCACTCTAGATTTCTTTCAGTACGCTATGAAAAATTTCGTGCAAATCGAAAGTTATATAAGGTGCACCATCTACATAAAATCGGACAAAAAAATATAAGGAAGCTATATTTACATCTGATCCGATTTTCTCGAAATTTGACACACATCATTCTAGCCTCAATTCAGTACACCATGCAAAATTTCGCGCAAATCGAAAGATATAGATGGACTTTGGTGCACCATTTACATAAAATCGGACAAAACTATATATGGGAGATATATCTAAATCTTAACAGATTTTCTCGAAGCTTAACACACGTCATTCTAGACTCAATTGAGTACACCGTGCCTAATTTTGTGCAAATCGAAAGATATACAGGGACTTTTGTGCCCCATTTACCTTAAATCTGACGAAAATATATATGGGAGCTATATCTTAATCTGAAACTTGACATACATCATTCTTGCCTCAATTCAGTACCCTATGCCAAATTTCGTGCAAATCGAAAGATATGTAGGGACTTCAGTGCCCCATTTACGTTCAGTGGGACGAAAATATATATGGGAGCAATATCTAAATCTGACCCGATTTCCTCGAAATTTGACACACATCACTCTAGTCCCAATTCAGTACCCTATGCTAAATTTCGTGCAAATCGAGGGATATAGGGACTTTGGTGCCCCATTTACCTTAAATCGGACGAATATATTTATGGGAGCTATATCTAAATCTGAACCGATTTTTCCCAATTTCTATAGAGTTCGTCCTTGGGCCGAATAAGTGACATGTGCCAAATTTCATCCAATTCGGATTATAAATGCGACCTGTACTTTGTTTACAATTTAACATGGACAGACGGACGGACGGAAATGCATAAATCGACATAAAAAGTGATTCTATGCATATTCTCTAAAGGAACCAAGTGTCTATCTCGTTTCCTTTCGCCTGTTACAAACATATGCACAAAGACATAATACCCTGTTCCACAGTGTGGTCAATTTTCATTTTATCCTAGAAAAATATTCTTAAATAATCGCACGCCTTGTGGCTCCTTAGAAAATATTCCTTAAAAAATCCCCGCCTTGTTGGATAATAAAAAACATATTTGTAATAAATTCATAATTAGCAGGGAATTTGAATTATTACTTAAAAAAAATAAACGACTATTGGCTATAGAGCGTATGACTGTTGTCATTACGTATACGCCCTATCGCCAATATTGGTTTGTTTCTGAGAAAAGTAGTCTCATTCGCTGCTTGATTATTGTACTATTTATTTACTCCTTAATAAATCTTTAATAAATCCGTACCTTGTGGCTTCTAGAAAAAATATTCGTTAATTAATTTAAGCCTTATTGGTCCTGAAAAAATGTTAAAAAATATTTTTTAAGGATCCAATCAGGCCTGGGTTTATTAATAATATTTGAATTATACCCCCAGTGCGTATGGTGTATGTCACAACGTATGCGCCCTTGTGCTCTATTATTCATTTAAAATTAATTACAAATATTTACGCAGAATTTAGTCGTTAAAAATTCCACGACTTTTAGGTAAAAAAAAATCCTTAAAAAGTGCCTTAAAAATATTGTTTAATAAATTGACGTCTGGTAGTTCCTTGAAAAAATGTTCTTCAATAAATCCACGTCTCGTGGCTCCGTGAAAAAATATTTTTATAAATCCACGCTTCTTCAAAAAATATTCTTTAGACAATTTAGTTTCCCTTTATAGCCAAATTCAAGTTCTAATATTGCGTATGAGTATTGTCACCATGTATACGCCATGCCGGCCCATTTATGTGTGTTCATTAATGCCTAATTATTTCAAGGATTATTGAAATTATGATTTTATTTAATTTGTCAATATCTAATTTAAATTTAAATAAATACCCATCCCATTTCCCTCATTCGAAATCATATTTAAATAGATTAAAACAATTTGTCCAGTTTGTTTACTTTTAATCAAATATTATTATTAAATGTTTATCCATAAATTTAATATAAATATTTGTTTTCCTTCGGTTTTTTTTCGGTGGTTACTCCAACAAATGATATCTCGCGCACAAACACACACACACAAATACATATTTATGTACATACTTTATTAACACTTTTCTGTTTTATTTGTACACCCGCAGCTGGCTCTAGCTGCTAAGCGAACACAAACATACACATAAACGTCCCCAAAAAAATTGTAATTAATATATAATTATGTAAATACATCATCTATTCAGCCAACGATCTGGCTTATCAATAACAACAAAAGCTCAATTAACATTAAATAACAAAAATTATGCATGCACGACAAAAGAAATTATGCGTGTGATATTATTGTTAGCTGAGAGGCTGAGGGGTTGGATAGCATCGGGAGGGTGGCTGGTTGGCAGGTGTTAATTATTAATTTTATGCAAATAAATATTCGAAATATGGTACGTTTTTATGTTCAATGATAAATGACAAATAAATTATAGAATAATTTCTAATTTTCCAATCAGTTGATAATAAGCAATGTGTGATTTTGTTCTTGTGTGTGTGTGCGCGACTTCATGGTCGAATGAATAAAGATTAATTAACATTGACGAGGTTTAACTTTAAAGGTAAAGGGGAAAATATAGAAATATTCGAAAATAAATCAAATGACAAGGAAATTCTATTGTTTTGGTCCAATAAACAGTATTAAACCAGTAAGGAAAGTAGTAAAGTCGGACGGGGCCGACTATATGATACCCTTCACCACTATGGGTATATTCAACAGATGGGATCCTAACGGACGTCGCATTTTTGAAGGACCATTAACATTAAAATAAACATTTCATTCCGCAACCTATACTAAATTTTGGTCAGATATAGAGTTGCTTCTTACAATGGGAAATTATGTAAATAAATTTAAAGCAAAATATCGAAATCTAAACCGATATCTTCATTTACTTACAAATCCAAATTTCGTGAAAATCGAAGGATATACTTTGGTGCACCATTACCATAAAATCGGACGAATATATATATATATATATATATAAATCTGTACCCATTTTCAGGAAATTTTACACACGTCGTTCTAGGCTTAATTCAGAATGTTATGCCAAATTTCGTGCAAATCGAAGAATATATAGGGACTTTGGTGCACCATTTACATGAACTCGGACAAAACTATATATGGGAGCTATATCTAAATCTGGACCGATTTTCTCGAAACTTAACACACGTCATTCTTGACCTAATTCAGTACTTTATGCCAAATTTCGTGCAAATCGAAGCATACATAGGTGCTTTGGTGCCCCATTTACCTTCAATCGGACGAAAATGTATATGGGGGCTATATCTCAATCTAGACCGATTTTCACGAAACAGCACACATCATTCTAGACTTAACTCAGTACGCTGTCCTAAATTTCATACAAATCGAAAGGTATATAGGGACTTTGGTGCACCATTTACATAAAATCGGACAAAACTATATATGGGAGCTATATCCAAATCGAATGATATATAGGGACTTTGGTGCACCATTTACGTTAAATCGGACGAAATTATAAATGGGAGCTATATCTAAATCTGAACCAATTTTTGGGAAACTTGGCACACAGCATTCTGCACCTAATTCAGTACTCTATAGCAAATTTCGTGCAAATCGAAAGATATATAGGGACTTTGGGGCACCATTTACATGAAATCGGACGAATATATATATGGGAGCTATATGTAAATCTGCACCGATTTTCTCGGAACTTGGCAGACATCATTCTAGACTCAATTCAGTACGTTATGCCAAATTTCGTGCAAATCGAAAGATATATAGGGACTTTGTGCACCATTTACATGAACTATATATGGGAGCTACATCTAAATCTGGACCAATTTTCATGAATATCTAAATCTGGACCGATTTTCTTGAAACTTGGCAGACATCATTCTAGGCTCAATTCAGTACGTTATGCCAAATTTCGTGCAAATCGAAAGATATATAGGGACTTTGGGGCACCATTTACATGAAATCGGACGAAACTATATACGGGAGCTATATCTAAATCCGGACCGACTTTCTCGAAACTTGGCAGACATCATTCTAGGCTCAATTCAGTACGTTATGCCTAATTTAGTGCAAATCGAAGGATATATAGGGACTTTGGCACACCATTTACATGAAATCGGACGAAACTATATATGAAAGCTATATCTAAATCTGGACCGATTTTCTCGAAACTTGGCGGACATCATTCTAGGCTTAATTCAGTACGTTATGCCAAATTTCGTGCAAATCGAAGAATATATAGGGACTTTGGTGCACCATTTACATGAACTCGGACAAAACTATATATGGGAGCTATATCTAAATCTGGACCGATTTTCTCGAAACTTAACACACGTCATTCTTGACCTAATTCAGTACTTTATGCCAAATTTCGTGCAAATCGAAGCATACATAGGTGCTTTGGTGCCCCATTTACCTTCAATCGGACGAAAATGTATATGGGGGCTATATCTCAATCTAGACCGATTTTCACGAAACAGCACACATCATTCTAGACTTAACTCAGTACGCTGTCCTAAATTTCATACAAATCGAAAGGTATATAGGGACTTTGGTGCACCATTTACATAAAATCGGACAAAACTATATATGGGAGCTATATCCAAATCGAATGATATATAGGGACTTTGGTGCACCATTTACGTTAAATCGGACGAAATTATAAATGGGAGCTATATCTAAATCTGAACCAATTTTTGGGAAACTTGGCACACAGCATTCTGCACCTAATTCAGTACTCTATAGCAAATTTCGTGCAAATCGAAAGATATATAGGGACTTTGGGGCACCATTTACATGAAATCGGACGAATATATATATGGGAGCTATATGTAAATCTGCACCGATTTTCTCGGAACTTGGCAGACATCATTCTAGACTCAATTCAGTACGTTATGCCAAATTTCGTGCAAATCGAAAGATATATAGGGACTTTGTGCACCATTTACATGAACTATATATGGGAGCTACATCTAAATCTGGACCAATTTTCATGAATATCTAAATCTGGACCGATTTTCTTGAAACTTGGCAGACATCATTCTAGGCTCAATTCAGTACGTTATGCCAAATTTCGTGCAAATCGAAAGATATATAGGGACTTTGGGGCACCATTTACATGAAATCGGACGAAACTATATATGGGAGCTATATCTAAATCCGGACCGACTTTCTCGAAACTTGGCAGACATCATTCTAGGCTCAATTCAGTACGTTATGCCTAATTTAGTGCAAATCGAAGGATATATAGGGACTTTGGCACACCATTTACATGAAATCGGACGAAACTATATATGAAAGCTATATCTAAATCTGGACCGATTTTCTCGAAACTTGGCGGACATCATTCTAGGCTTAATTCAGTACGTTGTGCCAAATTTCGTGCAAATCGAAAGATATATAGGGACTTTGGGGCACCATTTACATGAAATCGGACGAAACTATATATGGGAGTTATATCTAAATCTGGACCCCATGAAACTTGGCAGACATCATTCTAGACCTAAATGATAAGGCTGTACCAAATTTCGTGCAAATCGAAAGATATATAGGACCGTTTGGATTAAATCGGTAAAATATATATATATATATATATATATATGGGAGCTATATCTAAATCTGAACCGATTTTTCCCAATTTCAATAGGGTTCGTCCTTGGGCCGAATAACTGACCTATGCCAAATTTTATCCAATTCGGATCATAAATGCGACCTGTACTTTGTTTACAATTTAACATGGACAGACAGACAGACAGACGGACGGACATGCATAAATCGACTTAGAAAGTGATTCTATGCATATTCTCAAAAGGAACCATGTGTCTATCTCGTTTCCTTTTGCCTGTTACAAACATATGCACAAAGACATAATACCCTGTACCACAGTGTGGTGAAGGGTATAAAAAATCAAGGTGCCGTAGAGCGTATAACTACTGTCACAACGTATACGCCATAATGATTTTTGGTAAATAAAATTAAAAAGGCTCCCAATAAGGCGTGAATTTATTATCGAATACTTTTCAGGGATCCAATCAGGCGTGGATTTATTAAAAAATTTCAGGCTCCCAACAAGGCGTGGATTTATTAAAGAATATTTTTTTAGGCTCCCAACAAGGCGTGGATTTATTAAAGAATATTTTTCAAGGACCCAACCAGGCGTGGATTTATTAAAGAATATTTTTTTAGGCTCCCAGCAAGGCGTGGATTTATTAAAGAATATTTTTTCAGGCTCCCAACAAGGCGTGGATTTATTAAAGAATATTTTTCAAGGACCCAACCAGGCGTGGATTTATTAAAGAATATTTTTTCATGGACCCAACAAGGCGTGGATTTATTAAAGAATATTTTTTCAGGCTCACAACAAGGCGTGGATTTATTAAAGAATATTTTTTCAGGCTCCCAACAAGGCGTGGATTTATTAAAGAATATTTTTTTCAGGCTCCCACCAAGGCGTGGATTTATTAAAGAATATTTTTTCAGGCTCCCAACAAGGCGTGGATTTATTAAAGAATATTTTTTTCAGGCTCCCACCAAGGCGTGGATTTATTAAAGAATATTTTTTCATGGACCCAACAAGGCGTGGATTTATTAAAGAATATTTTTTCAGGCTCACAACAAGGCGTGGATTTATTAAAGAATATTTTTTCAGGCTCCCAACAAGGCGTGGATTTATTAAAGAATATTTTTTTCAGGCTCCCACCAAGGCGTGGATTTATTAAAGAATATTTTTTTCAGGCTCCCACCAAGGCGTGGATTTATTAAAGAATATTTTTTCAGGCTCCCAACAGGATCCAATCAGGCGTGTATTTTACAAATAATATTTTTTTCAAGGATCCAATCAGGCGTGGCTTTATTAAATAATTTTTTCATTATCTCCCCAGTGCGTATGATGTATGTCACAACGTATACGCCCTGTTGCCCCTATTTGAAGTATACACTTAAATTCTATTGAAATGGAAAATTCGTTACAAATTACATATATTTATACCAAAATTTTAAATTACAATTTCGTAATTCCATGGAAATGCAGTTCAGTTCTGACAATGTGATTTAAAAAAAATTGCATTTGATATTTAACATTGCGGAAAACATAGTTGTTGTTGTTTGACCTCGCTCGGTGTATGAATGCACGCATTAAATATGTATGAACGAATGCAACATATTATTTATCTAGAAATGTAATCGAATTACACGCACTCGGGGGTTTTCAGGTGATGGATGGTAGTGTTGGAAATGAAGGTGATGGAAATTACGCATTTTGATTTGATTTTTTTGTTGCTTTGGAAAAGTTCCATGAATACGCAATGCATTTGGAGGAACAGTGGCAAAGAGGTGAGGTAGCAAGGCGTATTTTTATACCCTTCACCACACTGTGGTACAGGGTATTATGTCTTTGTGCATATGTTTGTAACAGGCAAAAATAATCGAGATAGACACATGGTTCCTTTTGAGAATATGCATAGAATCACTTTCTGAGTCGATTTATGCATGTCCGTCCGTCCGTCCGTCTGTCCGTCTGTCCGTCTGTCCGTCTGTAGATGTTAAGTTGTAAACAAAGTACAGGTCGCATTTATAATCCGATTTGGATGAAATTTGGCACAAGTCACTTATTTGGCCCAAGGACGAACCCTATTGAAATTGGGAAAAATCGGTTCAGATTTAGATATAGCTCCCATATATATATTTAACCGATTTAATGTAAACGGTCCCTATATATCTTTCGATTTGCACGAAATTTGGTACAGGCTAATCATTTAGGCCTATAATGATGTCTGCCAATTTTCGTGAAAATCGGTCCAGATTTAGATATAGCTCCCATATATAGTTTCGTCCGATTTCATGTAAATGGTGCCCCAAAGTCCCTATATATCTTTTGATTTGCACGAAATTTGGCATAACGTACTGACTTAAGCCTAGAGTGATGTCTGCCAAGTTTCGTGAAAATCCCTCCAGATTTAGATTTAGCTCCCATATATAGTTTCGTCCGATTTCATATAAATGGTGCCCCAAAGTCCCTATATATCTTTTGATTTGCACGAAATTTGGCATAACGTACTGAATTAAGCCTAGAGTGATGTCTGCCAATTTTCGTGAAAATCGGTCCAGATTTAGATATAGCTCCCATATATAGTTTCGTCCGATTTCATGTAAATGGTGCTCTAATGTTCTTATATATCTTTCGATTTGCACGAAATTTGGTATAACGTACTGAATTGAGCCAAGAATGATGTCTGCCAAGTTGCGAGAAAATCGGTCCAGATTTAGATATAGCTCCCATATATAGTTTCGTCCGATTACATGTAAATGGTGCACCAAAGTCCCGATATATCCTTCGATTTGCACGAAATTTGGCAAAACGTACTGAATTAAGCCTAGAGTGATTTCTGCCAAGTTTAGAGAAAATCGGTCCAGATTTGGATATAGCTCCCATATATAGTTTCGTCCGATTTCATGTAAATGGTGCCCCAAAGTCCCTATATATCATTCGATTTCCACGAAATTTGGCATAACGTACTGAATTGAGCCTAGAATGATGTCTGCCAAGTTTCATGAAAATCGGTCCTGATTTAGATATATCTCCCATATATAGTTTCGTCCGATTTCATGTAAATGGTGCCCCAAAGTCCCTATATATCTTTCGATTTGCCGGAATTTGGTACAACCTAATCATTTAGGTCTAGAGTGATGTCTGCAAAGTTTCGTGAAAATCGGTCCAGATTTAGATATAGCTCCCATATATAGTTTCGTCCGATTTCATGTAAATGGTGCCCCAAAGTCCCTATATATCTTTCGATTTGCACGAAATTTGGCATAACGTATTGAATTGAGTATAGAATGATGTCTGCCAAGTTTCATGAAAATCGGTCCTGATTTAGATATATCTCCCATATATAGTTTCGTCCGATTTCATGTAAATGGTACCCCAAAGTCCCTATATATCCTTCGATTTGCACGAAATTTGACATAACGTATTGAAATAAGCCTAGAGTTATGTCTGCCAAGTTTCGAGAAAATCGGTCCAGATTTAGATATAGCTCCCATATATAGTTTCGTTCGATTTCATGTAAATGGTGCACCAAAGTCCACATATATCTTGCGATTTGCACGAAATTTGGCATGACGTACTGAATTCAGTCTAGAATGATGTTTGCCAAGTTTCGTAAAAATCGGTCCAGATTTAGATATAGCTCCCATATATAGTTTCGTCCGATTTCATGTAAATGGTACCCCAAAGTCCCTATATATCTTTCGATTTGCACGAAATTTGGCATAACGTACTGAATTGAGCCTAGATTGATGTCTGCGTTGTTTCGTGAAAATCGGTCCAGATTTAGATATAGCTCCCTTTTATTATAGATTGATTTTAAGTAATTGACGCACCAAGGAACCAATAGGAACAAAACGTTCTGAAATTAGTATAACGTATCCTGTGACAAGTTTGTTTGAAATCGCTTAATATTTGGCCCGATTTCAAGTAAATTTCGCATCAAACTCCTCATGTTAGTCAGTTTGACATCAAATTTTGCACAACGTACAACGTACATTGAGCATAGAATTATGTAGTTTCGTTTTCTAGAAGTACAGACATAGCCCAACGGATGACCTATTTATATTTGTTTGAAGTCGATTTACATACTTTATGGATAGATCTACGTAGATTCACATTTAGATAAATATCACATATTTTATTTCATCCAATTTCATGCTAATAGTCCTGTTTAATATACCCATAGTGGTGAAGGGTATCATATAGTCGGCCCCGTCCGACTTTACTACTTTCCTTACTGGTTTTAAATATTTTTAGGGTATATTTTAAGGCGTGGATTTTTAAATAAGATCAAAGACCACTATCAAGAAATCAGTGGTACGATCAGGAGTGTCGTAATGCTACTGATATGAAAAACGCAGCGTCTGGACAGTAGCAACACGTAATGCGATTGAGAACTATCGGGAGAAAAGGAGAGTGGAGAAACGTATTTTCAGAAAAAAGAAGAAAGATCAAGAAAAACGTGAGCGAGAGCAAATTGAGATGTACAGGAGTCAGAACGAAGTCCGAAAATTCTACCAACGGGTAAAACACCAAACCGAATGCTTTGGTGCAGGCACATCCTCCTGTAGAGATAAAGAAAGAAACCTGGAGCATTTTGAAAAACTTCTGGTATCAAATAGTAGCAGTGAAGTGGATACCACAGAACCAATAAGAGATGACGGAATAGAGTTTATACCACCTTCCCAAGATGAAGTCAGAATAGCAATCAATCGGTTGAAGAATAATAAAGCAGCAGTTGTCAATGGGTTACAAGCCGAACTATTCAAGACTGGTGGTCAGATGCTGTTAAGGACCATGCACCATCTGATTAGTACAATTTGGCTAGATGAATGCATGACCAATGATTGGAACCTCAGCATCCTGTGTTCCGTGCACAAAAAAAGAGACATGTGCCAACTATAGAGGAATTAGCCTCCTTCCCGTCGCATATAAAGTGCTATCCAGCGTACTGTGTGTATGACTGAAGGCAATGGTCAATGACATTATTGGACCACATCAATGTGGCTTCAGACCTGGCAAATCCACCATTGACCAGATTTTTCCAAATCCTGGAAAAAACCCACGAAAAGCACATCGACACATTCCACCTATTCGTCGACTATAAAGCCGCATTCGACAGCCCTATCCGTTCAGAGGTGTTTAAAGCCATGTCTGCGTTTGGCATTCCTGTAAAATTAATACGGCTATGCAGGATAACTTTAACTGGCAGAAGATCAGCAGGTAAAGTCGGAAAGGACCTCTCGGAGCCCTTTAATACTGAACGAGGATTCCGAGAAGGTGATAGTTTGTCGTGTGACCTTTTTAACTGGAAAAGTGAACAGAAATGACACTCTGTACACCAAAAACAACACATGTTACTCGCCTACGCCGATGACATAGACATAATGAGTCGAACATTGAGAACGGTAACAGACACCTTTGAACAAATTGAGAAGTAGTCTACCAAAGTGGGTCTGGCAGTAAACGGCGAGAAGACCAAGCTGATGGTATCAACGTGCTAGACGTCCAGTAGACTCGGACCTACTGTGGAACTTCAGAACAACAGCTTCGAGGTAGTCAAAGATTTTATATACCTTGGTACCGCCATAAATAAAACGAATGACATCAGTTTTGAAATTCGGAGAAGGTGATGGCCACCCGATGCTACTATGGTCTGAGCAAACAACTCAAAAGCAAGGCCACTTCGCGCCAGACCAAACTCACACTCTACAAGACGCTGATACTACCCGTGCTGTTATACGGATCTGAAGCATGGGTACTTACGCAAGCAGATGAGGCAGCTCTTGGAGTGTTTGAGAGAAAAATTCTCCGAAAAGTCTATAGGCCGATCTGCGTTGACGGTGAATATCGCCGTCGAATGAACCACGAGTTGTACCAGCTATTCCCGGACATCGCCATTGTTAGCCGTATTGAGCTACAGCGACCCAGCCCAGAAGGCATATAAAAGCGAACCAGCTGATGGTTCACGCAGAAGGGGAGGCCACGAATAAGATGGAAAGATCAAGATGAAAATAACGTTCACGAGTATGGTCTTTCAAATTGGAAAAACTGCGCAAAAGACCGGCGCGCCTGGAAATCTTTTTTAAGCTCGGCTTATGGCACGAAAGTTCTGTCACAAGCCAGAAAAGTATGTAAGTATTTTTTTGGGTATATCTTAAGGCGTGAATTTTTAAATAATATTGTTTTTTGAAGCCACTGTTCCCAAATCTCCCCTCCTGAATATAATCACGATGTTCAGGTTATAACAACAAACATTTACAGAATTTCTGCCAATGCGCAAATTTTGTCCTCCAGTAGTAATAGTAACAACACATATGCTTAAATTAGCATATGTTTACACAGCAAACAAAAAGTAACACACACATATACACATCGATACAAGGCCGCTCGATTACATTTGTATACAAGTCTAAATGTGTGTGTGTGGTTCGGTATTGTTTGTTGCTATAATATTTTTACCACAAATTTCGCACTGATCTAATGTAATAACGCCATCATTTGCTTGTACAAATTTTTATACCCTTCACCACACTGTGGTACAGGGTATTATGTCTTTGTGCATATGTTTGTAACAGGCAAAAATAATCGAGATAGACCCATGGTTCCTTTTGAGAATATGCATAGAATCACTTTCTGAGTCGATTTAAGCATGTCCGTCCGTCCGTCCGTCTGTCCGTCTGTAGATGTTAAATTGTAAACAAAGTACAGGTCGCATTTATGATCCGAATTGGATGAAATTTGGCACAGCTCATTTGTTTGGCCCAAGGACGAACCCTATTGAAATTGGGAAAAATCGGTTCAGATTTAGATATAGCTCCCATATATATTTTCGTCCGATTTAATGTAAACGGTACCTATATATCTTTCGATTTGCACGAAAATTGGCACAGCGTAATGAATTAAGTCTAGAATGATGTGTGCAAAATTTCATAAAAATCGGTTCAGATTTAGATATAGCTCCCATATATATCTTCCTCCGATTTAAGGTAAATTGTGTACCAAAGCCCCTATATATCTTTCGATTTGCACGAAATTTGGCACAGCGTAATGAATAAGGTCTAGAATGATGTATGCCAAGTTTCATGAAAATCGGTTCAGATTTAGATATAGCTCCCATATATATCTTCGTCCGATTTAAGGTAAATTGTGTACCAAATCCCCTATATATCTTTCGATTTGCACGAAATTTGGCACAGCGTAATGAATTAGGTCTGGAATGATGTGTGCAAAATTTCATAAAAATCGGATCAGATTTAGATATAGCTCCTATATATATCTTCGTCCGATTTAAGGTAAATTGTTACCAAAGTCCCTATATATCTTTCGATTTGCACGAAATTTGGCACAGCGTAATGAATAAGGTCCAGAATGATGTATGCCAAGTTTCGTGAAAATCGGTTCAGATTTAGATGTAGCTCCCATATATATCTTCGTCCGATTTAAGGTAAATTGTGTACCAAAGCCCCTATATATCTTTCGATTCGCACGAAATTTGGCACAGCGTAATGAATAAGGTCTAGAATGATGTATGCCAAGTTTCGTGAAAATCGGTTCAGATATAGATATAGCTCCCATATATATCTTCGTCCGATTTAAGGTAAATTGTGTACCAAAGTCCCTATATATCTTTCGATTTGCACGAAATTTGGCACAGCGTAATGAATAAGGTCTAGAATGATGTGTGCCATGTTTCGTGAAAATCGGTTCAGATTTAGATATAGCTCCCATATATAGCTCCGCCCGATATTAGGTAAATAGTCCACTAAAGTCCCTGGAAATCTTTTGGTATAGCGTACTGAATTAAGTCTAGAATGATGTGTGCAAAGTTTCATGACAATCGGTTCAGATTTAGATATAGCTCCCATATATATTTTCTTCCGATTTAAGGTAATTGGTGTACCAAAGACCCTATATATCTTTCGATTTGCACGATTTTTGGCATATCGTACTGAATTAAGTCTAGAATGATGTGGCAAAGTTTCGTGAAAATCGGTGCAGATTTAGATATAGCTCCCATATATATATTGGTCCGATTTAATGTAAATGGGCCACCAAAGTCCCCATATATCTTTCGATTTGCATGAAATTTGGCACAGCGTAATGAATTGGGTCTAGAATGATGTGTGCTAAGTTTCCTGAAAATCGGTTTCGATTTAGATATAGCTTCTATATCTGATCAAATGAAAAATTTAGCATCGGTTGCAGAATGACATGTTTATAGATCCAATTTCATTTTACTGGTCCCTTCAAAATGCGACGTCTGTTAGGATTCATCTGTTGAATATACCCAAAGTGGTGAAGGGTATCATATAGTCGGCCCCGTCCGACTTTACTACTTTCCTTACTGGTTGTTGTTGTTATTTGTGTATTTTAGTAATTTGTTGTTGTTGTTCTAGTTGTTATTGTAATAGACCACATTATAATAACCACAATCACATATGTCAGTCAGTGACGGTGGTAAAATGGAAAAATATTTTAAATGTAAAAAAAGGTTACTTTGTGTGTGTGTATGTGATGTTTTATGAGTGTGTAAATATGTGTGTGTGTAAGTGTGTGATTTTTTTGTTAACATTCAAAATCATAAAAATGTTGTTTAATGGCATTTTTCTATGAGTAACTTGGTGGATTATTGCCAATGTGTGAGTGCGAGTTTCGAGCCTGAGGTTACATTTGAATAAAGCCATACGTGAATGTGCATGTATGTGTGTATATACGTAAATGTGTTTGTGTGTGTTAGAATACTATTTTGTTAAACCTCTAATTATGTGTTTATTGGCCAGCGAGGTTATGTAAATTGTTAATGATTTAAATACAACATCAACACTTACAACCATAACCACCATAGACACCTAATGGTGCACACACACACACAAACCTACACATATGTATTTATATATGGGGATATTTTGTTGTTAAGTAATTAAGGGTATATTTTTTTATTTATTTCCGAAAGTGGTTGAATTGCACACACACACACATTAAATCGTTCGCAAATAATATTATAATTGAATTAACTAATTTAGTTAATGATATGAATTATAAATACAATTACTGCTATTATTATAAGGTATTGTTTAATACTTAAATATAATTAAATAAATAAGTATTATTATTTTAATAATAGGCAATATCAGATATCAGAAATAATTGCAGCAATTATCATAACAATTGAATTGAATGTATTGAACAATAAGAATTTTATAATAATTGCCTATAATCAATAGTTTTTGAAAAACGGAATTTTATACAAATGACCAGTGGAGCGTATGACTACTGACAACAAGTATACGCCAAAGAATTTTAATAAAGAATAGTTTCTTAAGGGCCTAGAAGTCATTGATTTATTTCAAAATATATTTTCAAGGACCCAACAAGGCGTGGATTTATTAAAGAATATTTTTTCAGGGATCCAACAAGGCGTGGATTTATTAAAGAATATTTTTTCAGGGATCCAACAAGGCGTGGATTTATTAAAGAATATTTTTTCATGGAGCTGCACAGCTGTCAATCTTAGCATTTGATATATGATACGTATAATTGATGTCAGCAATAATACGCCCAATGGTACCACATTAAATATTAGATATTAAAATACCTTATTACTTATACCCTTCACCACACTGTGGTACAGGATATTATGTCTTTGTGCATATGTTTGTAACAGGCAAAAGGAAATGAGATAGACATATGGTTCCATTTGAGATTATGCATAGAATCACTTTCTGAGTCGATTTATGCATGTCCGTCCGTCTGTAGATGTTAAGTTGTAAACAAAGTACAGGTCGCATTTATGATCCGATTTGGATGGAATTTGGCACAAGTCACTTATTTGGCCCAAGGACAAACCATATTGAAGTTGAAAGAAATCGGTTCAAATTTAGATATAGCTCTCATATATATTTTCGTCCGATTTAATGTAAATGGTGAACCAAAGTCCTTAAATATCTTTCGATTTGCTCGAAATTAGATATAACGTACTGAATTGAGCCTAAAATGATGTCTGCAAATCGGAAATCGTAATCGCATAGCGTAATGAATTGAGACTAGAATTATGTGTCTAAAATTTCTCCGAAATCGGTTCAGATTTAGATGTAGCTCCCATATATATTTTCGTCCGATTTAATGTAAATGAAGCACCAAAGTACCTTTATAACTTTCGATTTGCATGAAATTGTGCATGGCGTACTGAATTGAGCCTAGAATGATATCTGCCAAGTTTCGTGAAAATCGCTTCAGATTTGGGTATAGTTTAGTACGATTTAATGTAAATGGTGCACCAAAGTAACTATATATCTTTCGATTTGCAAAAAAATTGGCATAACGTACTGAATTGAGCCTAGAATGATATCTGCCAAGTTTCGTGAAAATCGCTTCAGATTTGGGTATAGTTTAGTACGATTTAATGTAAATGATGCACCAAAGTAACTATATATCTTTCGATTTGCAAAAAAATTGGCATAACGTACTGAATTGAGTCTAGAATGATATCTGCCAAGTTTCGTGAAAATCGCTTCAGATTTGGGTATAGTTTAGTACGATTTAATGTAAATGAAGCACCAAAGATCCTATATAACTTTCGATTTGCATGAAATTGTGCATGGCGTACTGAATTGAGCCTAGAATGATATCTGCCAAGTTTCGTAAAAATCGGTCCAGATTTAGATATAGCTCCCATATATAGTTTCGTCCGATTTAAGGTAAATGGTGCACCAAAGGTCCTGAATATCTTTTGATTTGCTCGAAATTTGGCATAACGTACTGAAGTGAGCTTAGAATGATGTCTGCTAAATTTCGAGAAAATCGGTCTAGATTTAGATATAGCTCCCATATATATTTTCGTCCGATTTAATGTAAATGGTGAACAAAAGGCCCTATATATCTTTCGATTTGCACAAAATTTGGTAAAGCGTACGGAATTGAGACTAGAATTACGTGTGTAAAATTTCTCGGAAATCGGTTCAGATTTAGATATAGCTCCCATATATAGTTTCGTCCGATTTAATGTAAATTTTACACCAAAGTCCCTATATATCCCTCGATTTACACAAAATTTGGCATAGCGTACCAAGTAAAGTCTAGAATGTAGTGT
Source organism: Musca vetustissima (assembly GCF_032173495.1). NCBI lineage: Eukaryota > Metazoa > Arthropoda > Insecta > Diptera > Muscidae > Musca > Musca vetustissima. The sequence goes on from NW_026874643.1 coordinate 155,078, forward strand.
GTTATGTTTCGTGAAAATTGGTGCAGATTTAGATATAGCTCCCATATATATTTTCTTCCGATTTTAGGTAAAGAGTGCATCAAAGTCCCTATATATCTTTCGATTTGCACAAAATTTGGCAAAGCGTACTGAATTGAGTCTAGAATGATGTCTGACAATTTTCGTGAAAATCGGTTCAGGTTTAGATATAGCGTCTATATATATTTTCGTTCGATTTTAGGTAAATGGTGCACAAAAGGCCTTATATATCTTCCGATTTGCACAAAATTTGGTAGAGCGTATTGAATTGAGTCTAGAATGATGTCTTCCAAGTTTCGTGAAAATCGATCCAGGTTTAGATATAGTTCCCATATATAGTTTCGTCCGATTTTAGGTAAATAGTGCACCAATGTCCTTTTATATCCCTTTGGCATAGCGTACTGAGTGAAGTCTACAGTGATGTGTGTTTCTGTGTGTTTGTGTTTAAGTTTCGCGAAAATCGGGTCAGATTTCGATGGAGCTCCCACATATGCATATGTTTTCGTCCGATTTTACATAAATGGTGCACCAAACTCCTAATGTTTGTCCGATTAACAAAAAAATTTTGCACAACGTATCTAATTGAGACTTGAATGACATTATTGCGTGTTTTTTTGAAATTGGTGCAGATGCAGCTATAGCTTCCATATGTATTTCGAACGGGTGCCTGATTGAAATTTGTCCCATGGTACACAGACGACTCTAAATCTGCTCGAATGAAGTTAAATTTATCAGAGGTTGCAGAAAGACATGAGTATATTCCTTGGAGGTAACATTGAAATGCAATTGTAAGTGTGCATATGGAGAATATAACCAAAGTGGTGAAGGGTATCATATAGTCGGCCCAGTCCTACTTTACTACTTTTCTTACTGGTTGAAGAATCTAGAAGGCGTGGATTTTTTATAAAGAAATATAAATAACCTAGAAAGTGTGGATTTATTAAAAAATATATTTTAGAGAACCTAGAAGGTGTGAATTTATTAAAAACTATTTTTTAAAGATCCTTGAAGGCGTGGATTTATATAAAAATATTTTTTAAAGAACCTAGAAGGTGTGAAATTATTCAAAAATATTTTTTAAGAATCTAGAAGGCGTGAATGTATTAAAAAATATTTTTTTGAAGTGTTCCACTCAATCATAGCGTTTGATACATGTAACGTATAATTGATGCCAGCAATCATACGCCCAATGGTACCAACTGAAAATATAAGATTTTAGAATACCTTATTAATGTTCAAATAATCTATTCTTAAATGTATGTGTTTAAATACAATTTTAATAGACATTTTCTATTCTCCTTTCCCTATTACCTCATATTATACAACTGATAATTATAAATATTTAAATAGTCTGTATTATTATTGTCTATGACATTTAAAATCGGCCTGATTAGTTAAGTAAATATTTTATAAATGAAAATTAAACATTACAAGATTTACTCAAGTATTTCAAGGCATTATCAAATTGCAACATTTATTTATTTGTTCTTGGAATTTTTAATTCGAAAGGAATTTTCTATTAGTATTATCGACATAGAAAGCGGTCTTTAATTTCTATGTAAATAAATATTCTTAATAATAAATAACAAATTACCTTTATGCAAATTATTGCTTTACAAAATATTTGAAATTTATTAAGAAGAAATATCTGATAATTCCAAAGGGATTTAAAGTCACTACCGGTAATAGCATGCAATTTGTGATATTTGGTACAATATTGATCAAAGATGTACATGAAAGACAGTGTTTATTGAAAAAAAAAACATAAAAAATATTAATTAAAGAAATCTACATTTCTTGAGGTCCTTGCAAAAATATCCTTGAAATAATCCTTCATTTCATAGGTCTCCATAAATAATTCCTGCATAAATCCACGATTCGTTGGACCACGCCTTGTGAGGTCCTTCAGAAATATTCTTTAATAAATCAACGACTTAAGGATTATTTAAGGTCCTGCAAATGTTGTAACGTTTTCAGTAAGACATTAATAATTTATCCACAGTTACGTTACAATATTACCAACTCGCATATCCTTCCTTATACACACACACACATCCTCACACGTATGTGTGCCATACATTATTGTAACCACAAACTGTGATTTATTGATGTTCTCCAAACTGTTTTTGCATATTTTATTTTATTTTGTATCCTCTTTAACTTTTTGTATGTAAAACATATTCAAAATGTCAAAGAAATATATATATATATATATATATATTTGTATACATATATGAAAAATTGTTTGTCGCTTGTGTTGCATTTTCAATTGGTTGTGTGTAGTGGGTTGGGGGTTTCTTTTTTTGGGAAAATCCCCTTGGTAACGTTAATTTGTCAACAATTTTCCAGTTTTTGACTACGTGTTGTCGCCTGAACGTGTTTCAAATTTTTCATCGATGATATTTTGGAAAAATATATATTGACAATAACAACAACAACAGCAGCGGTAGCATAACCGAAAACAAATTCATAGAAAATCCCAATAACGTGGCTAAATGCCAAAAAAAAAAAAAAAAAAACTTGGCTGTTCTTACACACATACCCAGAGTTAAACACCCAGAATATATTCTAAAATTTCTATATTTTTTGGGAGGGTGTGTGTGGAAGATCCTTTATTCAAAATGTAAATACCTGTGATCAGATATTCAGCTTAAAGATGGAAATCAAATGTTTCGTAATTTATTGGCATATTTGTATATAATTTAGATTTAAGGACAAATATTTTTTAAGGACCTAACCAGGCTTGGATTTATTAAAAAATATTTTCTCAAGGACCATTAAGGCGTGGACTTATTAAAAAAATATTTTCTCAAGGGTTTCCAGGAGGCGTGGACTTATTAAAAAATATTTTCTCAAGGGTCTCCGGAGGCGTGGACTTATTAAAAAATATTTTCTCAAGGACCTTTAAGGCGTGGATTTATTAAAAAATATTTTCTCAAGAACCTTTAAGGCGTGGATTTATTAAAAAATATTTTCTCAAGGACCTTTAAGGCGTGGATTTATTAAAAAATATTTTCTCAAGGACCTTTAAGGCGTGGATTTATTAAACAATATTTTCTCAAGGACCAACTGAGGCTTGGATTTATTAAAAAATATTTTCTCAAGGACCTTTAAGGCGTGGATTTATTAAAAAATATTTTCTCAAGGACCTTTAAGGCGTGGATTTATTAAAAAATATTTTCTCAAGGACCTTTAAGGCGTGGATTTATTAAAAAATATTTTCTCAAGGACTTTTAAGGCGTGGATTTATTAAAAAATATTTTCTCAAGGACCTTTAAAGCGTGGATTTATTAAAAAATATTTTCTCAAGGACCTTTAAGGCGTGGATTTATTAAAAAATATTTTCTCAAGGACTTTTAAGGTGTGGATTTATTAAACAAAATTTTCTCAAGGACCTTTAAGGCGTGGATTTATTAAAAAATATTTTCTCAAGGACCTTTAAGGCGTGGATTTATTAAAAAATATTTTCTCAAGGACTTTTAAGGTGTGCATTTTTTAAACAAAATTTTCTCAAGGACCTTTAAGGCGTGGATTTATTAAAGATTATTTTTTTCCAGGACCTTTAAGGCGTGGATTTATTAAAAAATATTTTCTCAAGGACTTTTAAGGTGTGCATTTTTTAAACAAAATTTTCTCAAGGACCTTTAAGGCGTGGATTTATTAAAAAATATTTTTTCAAGGACCCAACAAGGCGTGGATTTATTAAAAAAATATTTTTTCAAGGACCCAACAAGGCGTGGATTTTTTAAAGAATATTTTTTAAGAACCCAACAAGGCGTGGATTTTATAAAGAATATTTTTTCAAGGACCCAACAAGGCGTGGATTTTTTAAAGAATATTTTCTCAAGGACCCAACAAGGCGTGTATTTTTTCAAGGACCCAACAAGGCGTGGATTTTTAAAAAAAATATTTGTTCAACGACCCCACAAGGCGTGGATTTATTAAAAAAATATTTTTTCAAGGACCCAACAAGGCGTGGATTTATTAAAGAATATTTTTTCAAGGACCCAACAAGGCGTGGATTTATTAAAGAATATTTTTTCAAGGACCCAACAAGGCGTGGATTTATTAAAGAATATTTTTTCAAGGACCCAACAAGGCGTGGATTTATTAAAGAATATTTTTTCAAGGACCCAACAAGGCGTGGATTTATTAAAGAATATTTTTTCAAGGACCCAACAAGGCGTGGATTTATTTTAAAAAATATTTTTTCAAGGACCCAACAAGGCGTGGATTTATTAAAAAATATTTTTTCAAGGACCCAACAAGGCGTGGATTTATTAAAAAAATATTTTTTCAAGGACCCAACAAGGCGTGGATTTATTAAAAAAATATTTTTTCAAGGACCCAACAAGAAGTGATTAAATCCACGCCTTATAGGCATTAGAAAGGATATTCTTTAATAAATCCACGCCTTATAGGCCATAGAAAAACCATTAAGGAATGGAGTAAAGTCGGACGGGCCGACTATACGATACCCTTCACCACTTGGGTATATTGTACATATGGGTCCATACAATTGTACGTCAATCTTCCCTCGAAGGAAGATTATGATAAAAATAATTTCATTCGGGCAGATTTAGAGTCGTCTGCGTACCATGGGACAAATTTACGGAAAATGACTTATAGCAAAATTAATACACGCTATTCGGTACGCCGCACTGTTAAAAATTTAATCTCAATCAGACACCCGTTCGAAATACATATGAAAGCTATGGCTGCATCTGCACCAATTTCAATAACGTCATTCAAGTCTCAATTTTATACTTTGTGCAAAATTTCGTGTTAATCCGACAAACATTAGGAGTTTGGTGCACCATTTATGTAAAATCGGACAAAAATATATATGGGAGCTATATCTAACTCAAAACCGATTTTCACGAAACTAAACACACATCATTCTAGGCTTTATACAGTACGTTATGCCAAATTGCGTGCAACTCGAAAGATAAATAAGGACTTTGCTGCACCATTTACCTTAAATCGGAGGAAAATATATATGGGAGCTATATGTAAATCTGAACCGATTTTCACGAAACTAAACACACATCATTCTAGGCTTTATACAGTACGCTGTGCCAAATTTCGTGCCAATCGAAGGATATGTAGGGACTTTGGTGCGCCATTTACCTTAAATCGGACGAAAATATATATGGGAGCTATATCTAAATCTGAACCGATTTTCTCGAAATTTAACACATATCGTTGAAGACTTATTTCAGTACGCTATGCCAAATTTCGTGCCAATCGAAGGATATGTAGGGACTTTGGTGCGCCATTTACCTTAAATCGGAAGAAAATATATATGGGAGCTATATCTAAATCTGAACCGATTTTCTCGAAATTTAACACATATCGTTGAAGACTTATTTCACTACGCTATGCCAAATTTCGTGCCAATCGAAGGATATGTAGGGACTTTGGTGCGCCATTTACCTAAAATCGGACGAAAATATATATGAGAGCTATATATAAATCTGAACCGATTTTTCCTACTTTCATCCAATTAGAATCATAAGTGCCACCTGTACGTTCTCTACAATTTAATAAAATATTCCTTAATAAATCGACGCCTTTTAGGTCTTCAAAAAATTATTCTTTAATAAATCGACGCCTTTTCTGTCTTCGAAAAAATTTATTAAAGAATAAATCCACGCCTCAGTTGGCCCTTGAAAAATATTCCTTAATAAATCCACGCCTCAGTTGGCACCTTGAAAAATATTCCTTAATAAATCCACGCCTCAGTTGGCCCTTGAAAAATATTCTTTAATAAATCCACGCCTCAGTTGGCCCTTGAAAAATATTCCTTAATAAATCCACGCCTCAAATCCACGCCTCAGTTGGCCCTTGAAAAATATTCCTTAATAAATCCACGCCTCAGTTGGCCCTTGAAAAATATTCCTTAATAAATCCACGCCTCAGTTGGCCCTTGAAAAATATTCTTTAATAAATCAACGCCTTGTTGGATCCTTGATCCTTGACTTGACGCCTTATACGTCAATCCTTCTACATTTCGTTTATAAATAGTTGAAATTTCATTCCTACTTAATGTCCCCAGCTATTCAAACATTTCATTCTCATTAAAAACTTTACAAAAAATTCCTTCTTTGCACAAAAAAGGCACCTCCGGGCTTTCCAGTTACTTAACTAATTCTCCAGATGTCCTCGTGCATTACTCATTTTCCAACAAATGCTCGAAGTTGAATGTTTCTTTGGTGAAGAATTGTTTGCCTTTTGCTTGTGGATCAACATTAATCTGTTACGTCCTTTTGGGGTAGATTGGTTGGCATTGTTGTTGTTGCAGCTTTTATGCAACAATGCAATCCTTCTTGGGCCACTGCCGGTTCCATTTGTTCGTTCGTTTTGTGTTCCACTCACACAAATCCTGAAATAAATTCCAATTAAGATTGTTTTCACATGCTGTTTCCTTTTCCGCTACCAGGCAGCGGCGGCAGCAGCAGCAATGGCAGCAACAGTGTACAGTTTGACAGAATACTGCACAACTTCCGTTGTAAGAGTGTGTGTGTGTGTGTGAGTGAGTTCAGGGTGTGCATGTCTCTGTGTGTGTGTCTGTATATTTATATATTTACCATGCATGCAGGCAGCCAGGCTGCCATTTATCTATGTGTGTGAGTGTGTTTTCCTTTTTGGCTGTAGATTCGTATGTTGTTGTTGTTGTGTGTGTTATTGTATAGCATGTCGTGTGCACTGTTGCGTATGTGTAATATTTAATTATTTGTAGAAATTAAATGTTACTTATACGCTCCGACGCCCTTTAGCTGTCATTGCGCTGATTCTCCTCGGCCTTCTTCAGCTTCAGTGCCACACACAAAGTTGGTCTGAGATGAGTTCAGTTCGGTTCGTTTCACATCAGTTCGGTTGAAGTTCAGCGTTCATCGCAAACTGATAAAAGTCTTTGCTAGGTTTGTCACGATATTTTATCTGTTTGCGCCAGTCTCAATGGCTGTCATTTGTATTTCCTTTGCCAGATCCAGTTCCATGTGAGCGCGTGTGTGTATGAGTCTATGTGTGTGTGTGTGTCGCAGTGCGTGTGATTTCAGATGTGCAAGTTTTCCATCTTTAATGCCAAACGAAATGTTAGTTCATTGTTGGAGATGCTTTGTTGTTGTTCTTCCACATCTTATGTGTGTGAGCGAGAAATCCTTTTAATTGAAATAATGAAAGTACATAATGTCCTGGTAACAGTTTTGTTCGGCATACATTCTTTGTTCATTATGGTTGTTTGGCGAGGTGCGTTGCTGCTTCTTATTTGGCATTCATTTGTATTTCCGTTGACTTATTTTAACATTCGTTTTCCCATTCCCCTTCTCCATTTCCGCACATACTTTGCAGTACTTAACAAAAAATCCTAAAGAAGTTGCATCGAAGTAAGAACTTCCAGCTGTCTTAACTTTTCTGTTGTGAAAAATAAGTCAAAAAGTAAAATAATATTTCTCGTCCTTTAAATAAAGGAATAACATATGAGCTGAGTGGGATATATTTTTTTTCTTCTTCTTCTTTTGTTATTTCCGGTTACAATTCGAAAATCGCTAGAGCATAGAAAAGGAGAAGGTGGGCGTAGAGGTGTTAACTTTTGATAAAAATTCATATTCGTAGTTTTTTTTTGGCTTAACGAAAAAGGCAAATGACAAGGCATATATGGAAAGCAAAATTAACACACACATACACACATATATAGGAAAATTGAAATGATATGAACTTTCAGCAGAAATAAAAGTTTTTGGTTAAAAAATTTATCAAGTTTGCAGGGGATATATGAGCAAACGGATTTAAAAAGCTAATTAGTGAATTATTTTTTATAGTATAATTCAAGACTTCTCCGAGGCATAAATTTAAAAAAAAAATGTTTTTCGAGGGCCTCAAGAATGGCTGGACTAAAAAATATAATTCTTTAAAGGATTAACCACGCCTTGAGGGTTCGTGAAAAAATATTTTTTAATCCACACTTCCTTGGGTTCTCGAAAAAAATATTTTTTAAAGTCCACGCCTCCTTGGGTCTTCGAAAATAATATATAATTTTTTAAAGGATTAACCACGCCTTGAGGGTTCGTGAAAAAATATTTTTTGATCCACACTTCCTTGGGTCCTTGAAACAAAATTTTTTGATCCACACTTCCTTGGGTCCTCGAAAAAAATATTTTTTAAAATCCACGCCTCCTTGGGCTCTCGAAAAAAATATTGGGTCCTTGAAAAACTATTATTTATTAAAATCCACGCCTTCTTGGTTACATGAGCAAATATTCTTTATAAAATCCACGTCTCCGTGACTCCTTGAAAATTATTCCTTATAAAATTCGTTACTTATAGGTCCTTGAAAAATATTATTTTTTAAATTCACGCCTTATAAGTCTTCAAATTTTCATAGAAAACTTCATATGTCAGAAAAACTAAACAATCCACACATTAATATCGACCATAAATGGAATTTGAGTACCATTTAGTACCAAATTTCATGATTCCAGCTCTAAAGGCTCACACAAATCCAAACTTTACCAAAATTAGTTCAAATTAGCACACATTATTTCCATAAGTACCATTTAACAAAATTGCATACCCCGATCCTACACTACCACAATGATTCCTAATTCAAATTTCAGGATTTCAACTCTATTGCTTCACCCACAATTCAAATTGTACAAAATATAGTACACAGTAGTACGAATTTCCAAAACTTCCAACTTAAACCAAACCTACCCACAAACCTACAACTTAACCCAAACCTACCCACAAACCTACAACCCCATAGTGATCCTAATTCCAAGTTTCATGATTCCAACTCTAGCGGTTCACCCACAATTCAAATTGTACCAAATTTAGTACACATTAGTACACATTTCCAAAACATTCTACATACCCAATTCTACACCTCCACAGTGATATTAAATCAAATGTTCAGGATTCCAACTCTATCGGTTCGCCACAATTCAAATTGTACCAAATTTAGTACACAGTTGTACTTATTTCCAAAACCTCCTTCCTATCCCAAACCTGCACTCCAACGGTGATCCTAAATCCAGGTTTGAGAATTCCAACTTTATCGGTTGACCCACAATTCAAATTGTACCAAATTTACAAAACTTCCTACTTAACCCAAACCAACACCCCCACAGTGATCCCAAATCTAATTATCCGGCTTCAAATTCTATCGTTTCACCCACAACTCAAATTGTACCAAATTTTGTACACAGTAGTTTGAATTTCCAAAACCTCCTACATCGTCACACTGATACTAAATTCAAGTTTTAGGATTCGAACTCTATCGGTAGTACATAGTAGGACCAATTTCCAAATCTTCCTACATACCCCAATCCTACACCTCCACAGTGTTCATAAATCAAAATTTCAGGATTCCAACTCTTTCGGTTCATCCAAAAATCAAATCGTACTAAATTTAGTACATAGTAGTACCAATTTCCATACCCTCCTACATACACCAATCCTACGCCTCCACAGTGATCCTAAATCAAAATTTCAGGATTTCAACTCTATCGCTCCACCCACAATTTAAATTGTTCCAAATTTAGTACACTTAGTACAAATTTCTAAAACTTCCTTCACCACACTGTGGTACGGGGTATTATGTCGTTGTACATATGTTTGCAACAGGCAAAAGGAAACGAGGTAGACACATGGTTCCTTTTGAGAATATGCATAGAATCACTTTTTAAGTCGATTTATGCATGTCCGCCCACCTGTTTGTCTGTCCATGTTAAATTGCAAACAAAGTACAGGTCATATTTTTGATTGGAATTGGATGAAATTTGGCACAGCTCATCTATTTGGCACAAGGACGAATCCTGTTGAAATTGGGAAAAAATCGGTTCAGATTTAGTTATAGCTCCCATATTCAGTAAAGCGTACTGAATTAAGTCTCGAACAATGTGTGTTAATTTTCGTAAAAATCGGTGCAGATTTAGATATAGCTCCCATATATATTTTCGTTCGATTTTATGTAAATGGTGCACCAAAGTCCCCATATATCATTTGGTTTGCACGAAATTTGGCATAGAGTTCTGAATAAAGTCTAGAAATATGTGTGTTAAATTTCGTAAAAATCGGTTCAGATTTAGATATAGCTCCCATATATATTTTCGTCCGATTTTAGGTAAATGATGCACCAAAGACCTTTTATATCCTTCGTTTTGCACGAAATATGGCATAGCGTTCTGAATTATGTCTAGCACGATGTGTGTTAATTTTCGTGAAAATCGGTGCTGATTTAGATATAGCTCCCATATATATGTTCGTCCGATTTTATGTAAATGGTACACCAATGTTCCTATATATCATTCGATTTCCACGAAATTTGGCATAGCGTTCAGAATTAAGTCTAGCGTAATGTGTGTTAAATTTCGTAAAAATCGATTCAGATTTATATATAGCTCCCATATATATTTTCATCCGATTTGAATTTGAATTGCAGGAAATTTTGCACAGCGTACTGAATTAAGCCTAGAATGATGTGTGCTAACTTTCGTGAAAATCGGTTCAGATTTAGATATAGCTCCTACATATGTTTTCGTCCGATTTAAGGCAAATGGGACACAAAAGTCCCTCTAAATCTTTCAATTTGCACGAAATTTGGCACAGCGTAATGAATTAGGTCCAGAATGACATGTGCCATGTTTCGAGAAAGTCGGTGCAGATT